>NC_140280.1:978624-982627 GCF_964030765.1 Micromesistius poutassou | reverse complement strand
TAGTAAAAACACAGGATAAAAGTAAATAAAATACAATATGAATACAAAGTACTAATACGACAAAAGTAGACGCTAAGGGAAAATGCTAAACAAAAATGCAAATAAAAAAATAGGGCAAACAAAATAGAATGTATAAACAGTATAAATGAATCAATTATAGTGTAAAGTATAAATTGTAAATTAGAAAGTGGCTAAGTTCCAGAAATGCAATGTAAACAAAAAGAAAAAGTGGCCAAGTGATCAAGTACACACACACACACACACACACACACACACACACACACACACACACACACACACACACACACACACACACACATACCTATCTGCATGTACATACATATATACACGCGTACATATACACGTGATATTAAAAACCACCTGCATGATGGTTTTTAATATCACTCACTATTTATTGGTTGGATATTCTCATTATTTAGAATCCCATTGTCTATCTTATCTGTGGACACGTGTTCGTACCACTGCTAAACCCCAGTCACCCCTTTTGAAAGCTTGCTGAATTGATGAAGTAAAACTAAGCTTATTAAAAGAGATGAGGACCAAAGATCAAAAATATATTTCGCTTTGGAAAAAAAAGACAGAGTGGTGTGTGGTGTGTGCCATACTTGTCTCCTGTACTTTGCAGAGCCACTAGGTTTACATGTGTTGTCTGTTGTCTGTTGTTGCCAGGCACAGCCCCTAACCGACAAAGGGGTGTCACCCTTAGCTACAGCTGGGCCTGCAGAGGGTTTTGCATCCTCGTTTGAATGGAACAAAAGGAGCCAGGAAGAGCCTGCACCTCGCCCAAACATCCGAAACCGTGAATGCAAAGTTATTTGCATGGGAAAATGCAAATGCCGCCCTGCTTAAAGTCCACATTTACATTGACAATGCAATTAGCATTGGGTAGTGATGCTTTCTACCGTGAGGATTGTCGTCATGGGCGTGGCTAGCCCTGCACACCCGAGGTCAAAGTCCAGAATGCTTTATGAGAAGCCCAGGATCAAAGAAAATTTGAATAATTTTTTTAAACAAATATAGAAGAAATCGGCCTGGATCTTTTCATCTGTCATTTGTCATCTGTTGACCAGAAATGGGAGCATGGTTCGGGTTGCTCTGTGAGTCATTCAAGCAGCAGATCTACTAGAAAAATAAAGCCATGTACTTTGAAGGTAAATAAGGGGCCAGAGTGCATCAAAAGAGCTGGTTGATCAAAGAACATTCTGGAGGAGCATCCCCAGAGATCCAGGCCGAGCCCAGAATGTCCTCAGATCCTAACAACGCCGCGGTCGTTATTGATTCACTTTTTGAATCTGGTCTCTTGGAATGACTAATGTGAAACATGGCATTGTTGAAATTCCACCGAACTGAGATCACATGTGCCGTTTACATATCTGTGTTCCTGTCATACACACGTCACGGATTCCTGATGAGTATAATGAATGTTATGAATGTTATGAATCAATTGGCATCATTATGCCGAAAGGTATAATCGACGGTTTGTCATGACTCCAAAGTTTATTGTTCTTTCATAATTACGGCAACGACAACAATGGCCTGTCCTATGAATGCACCACGGAACAATAATATAAACTGTTGTATGTGATCACAATGTCAATGCCTAACTACCGAGCCCGACATGGGCTCTGGCTCCTCCCAGCCACCTCTTCCTGGTGCGCCCATCCCAGCCATAGAGAAAAAGACAGCTTTGCCTTCGATGCAAATCTCAACCGAAGGGCTCCCGGCGGCGATGGCGAGCATGCAAAGAAGAAGAGAATTGAGTCTGACAATTTAGAATCTAATTTGCCTCTCCTCAACAGAAAAGGCAGTTTCTGAGATTTTCTTCTTTAGACCAGTGACTTGGCTAAAGCCACTGACTCCATTGATCTCCAGCTCGCCCAAAACTCCCCAGCTACAGACGCTGGTAGAAGCAGAGACCCAGCCAGCATTCTTAACTTGGCTTCCATGTAGAGGGTGTCACGTTCCACCAGGTGATATGCAACGGTTGAGAGCCTGGGAGTGCATCTCTGACCCTCATTTGTTTAAGGATTACATGAGGGTCTGACTCTATGTTTCCTGTGACTGTCTGGCTCAGCATTGCCATGATCGGCTGGTTATGGAGACATAATATATGAGGTAGACGCGTGGGCTGGTTGAGGTTGTCTACCTGTTCACAAGTCATCGCCCTGCACAGTTTAAACAACGGACACGAATCACAGAAACGGGTGACATAAGCGCATAGGTGCCTCTTCAAGGGTGTTGGAGCTTTTATTTATATGTTTACATCCGCCATCACGTCCGTTCAGCCTCTGAAATGGGTGTCAGTCAGTGTGGACGACTGAACGTGTGCGGAGAAGTCACTGCAATACAAAAAAGTGCAGATGCACTAAAACATGTCTCTTTGAAGTGTGTGTGTGTGTGTGTGTGTGTGTGTGTGTGTGTGTGTGTATGTGTGTGTGTGTGTGGTGGCGTGGCTCCTGTCTGCCGCCCCCCCCCCCACCCCCACATGAATAGAAGCAGAATTCTGCGCCATGGACAGCTGCCTCCTTTGAACGCCCAAAGACAAAAATCCCTAAATCCATAGCCCCCCTCTTTCATGTGTTCATGTGATACCAACTCACCCTCGCTGTCACTTCATTCAGCTCCTGGGCGGAGCGTTCCAACCTGTTATGACCCCCCCCCCGCCGCAGTCCTCAGGCTCCGTCTCCATTATTTCCCTTTTCTTTTCTTTTTTTTTGTTTATATATATAGTTTTAACAAAAGGTGACACGCAGACGTTGATCGGACGGTTATGAACAGGAAGAGAGTTTTGTTAAAACAGGTTTCCTGTTTTGTTGCAGAATGTCTTGTTTTGTAGACAAGCCGAAAGGTGGACGCTGTCTGTTTTGGCCTAGCCTAGCCTGGCCTAGCCTAGCCTAGCCTAGCCTAGCCTAGCCTAGCCTAGCCTGGCCTAGCCTAGCCTGGCCTAGCCTCCCCTAGCCTAGCCTAGTCTAGTCTAGCCTAGCCTGGCCTAGCCTAGCCTAGCCTGGCCAAGCCTGGCCTAGCCTAACCTAGCCTAGCCTAGCCTGGCCTCCCCTAGCCTAGCCTAGCCTAGCCTAGTCTAGCCTAGCCTAGCCTAGCCTAGTCTAGTCTAGTCTAGCCTGGCCTAGCCTGGCCTAGCCTAGCCTAGCCTGGCCTAGCCTAGCCTGGCCTAGCCTGGCCTAGCCTAGCATAGCCTAGCCTAGTCTAGCCTAGCCTAGCCTGGCCAAGCCTGGCCTAGCCTGGCCTAGCCTAGCCTAGCCTGGCCTCCCCTAGCCTAGCCTAGTCTGGCCTAGCCTACGGTGAACCAGAGGAGTGCAGGGCCTTCAAGGTCCTTGGCCGGGGCTCTACGATGCTCCCAGGGGGTGGTCTCCTCCTCCACGCCCCCCCATGCACCGGAACGCTCCAGAAGAGGGAAAGAAGAGAGGAGAGGAGAGGGCCCGAGATAAGGAAATAAATAAATCTAAATTTAGTAGCAGAGGAGGAGGAGGCCGTCCAGACGCCTCCCGTCCAGATCGGAGGGCCAATTAGAACCAGCTCCATTTCAGGTTTCCTCAAGACCCTACTGGGGCTGCTGCAACCGGTGTGTGTGTGCGTGTGTCTGTGTGTGTCTGTGTGTGTGTGTGTGTGTGTGTGTGTGTGTGTGTGTCTGTGTGTGTGTGTGTGTGTGCCTGTAAGGCCCTGATTCTGTACCAGGCAAAGGTTTCCACCGGGTGGTTCTTGCATAACTGGATGAGTGATAACGCCAGAGCATTCCTCTCAACACACATCACATCTGCCAACGCCGACCCCCCTCTCCTCTCCTCTCCCAACCGCCTCCTCCTCCTCTCCCGTTCCACATCGCCCCGGTTGTTCATTAAAGACGCTCGTGAGGGCTAATCTCACCATCTTCCGCTAAGAGAGCGTTAAGGGGTCTTTGTTTAGTCGTTGATCTGGTGGATATTATTAACGTGACGGACGGGACGGCGTTCATTGGGACCCCCTG
>NC_140280.1:961124-973624 GCF_964030765.1 Micromesistius poutassou | reverse complement strand
GTAAATGAAGCTCTAGAATTGAACGAGTGTTTCAAATGCCAATCTGTTTCTGGTTTTGTAATGCCGACACTTTGTGTCTGCGATGAGTTCCTGCACAAAAACAGAAGAGGAATCACTTCTTTGAAAACACATAAGTGTTTGTGAACAAATAGTGAAGTTCACCCAGATGTTTGCACTTTCACTACTAAAGGAGGACACACGTTGGGTATTATCTATGAGTTACTATCTACTGAATCTATGTGGTTTACAGAAATAAAGACAGGGTCTGAAGTAGCAAAGTGTGTGCCTCTTGGCCGCGTGAGCTGAGTGAGATAACTCGTTTTGATTTCAGCTGAAGACAAACCCTTTTTTTTTTCATTACTGTTGCAGTGGTGGTCCTGACAACCTTTAAAAAAAGTCATCTTACTGTTGTTTTGTCGCAGTGTTTGTACTGTAGGACTGCTGTATGCTGTTGTACTGAGCTGTTGTCACGCCCTCTTGGAGTGTGTTCCTTGGCGTGTACTTGTCTCTGTGAGGTTGTTTGATTGTATGCCTCAGTGACCAGCCTAGTTTCCCCCCCTCCTCGACGGTAAATAAAGTGTGTCGAACCACACTGATTGGTTTACATTTCAAAGTCCTAATGTATTGCCGTAGATGGCTATCATTTTAGTTTCATAAATATGGTAGATACTTTGAAACCGTGCATTAGTTTTTACCTGATCACATGCGTGGGTAGTCTTTAAACCGCCGCCCCATTGTTACCGCTGCCTGTTTCTCGTCGTCAACGCACTGAAATAACCTGTTTGTTAATATTGTGTTACAACCGCCGCCCGGTGAAGGTCTCTCACGTCCCACATTCGCTCCTGTCCCCAACTGAACCAAAGCAAACACTGCAGTACCGACCTGGCCGTACTTCTGTTCTGTGATTCTACTGAACCGTCATTGTCCTCCTCCTCCGTCATGCTAATGCCAGCGTAAACACATGACACATTGCATGACGTGTAATGACAAATACGGCGTTTTATTGAGCAGGAGCAGGTGTGTTTGAGGTTGGACCACTGTCAGGGCTGCTCATAATGCAGTCTTTAGGCTGTGGGCCGGAGGTCGGGCGGTGAAGAGAAGCGCAGCACAATGAGTTTGACCTCAAGCACATTCACACTCATCTCCTAAACAAAACCACCAACCGGGGACGAACTCTCTCTCTCATCTTTACTGAAACCTGACACGGACGAAAGCTCTCCAGGTGTGTTGAACAGACAACAAAACTAGTGTAGTGTAGTGTGTGTGTGTGTGTGTGTGTTTCGGGGTCAGTTGGTGTGTTTTTAGTTGTGTTAAGTATTCATTTGAGACAGGAAATGTTTTGTCCGTTGGCCCAAGAGCTGGGATATTGTCATCTGAAGAAGGCTGGTATTGTTTGTGAACCACAGCCAAAGCCAAAGTCACCAAAGTCAAAGTCACCCAAAGCATTTGTTTAAAGTTAAATCCACCAATCTCATATTAAATGGACAGGTCTGACTCTGGCTTTGGGCGAGATGAGATATTATTTGTGTATCATCTGGTGTCCAACCATCACGTCTCAGATCTGAACTTTCATGACACTTGACATTTGAAGCAGTGACACTAGTTCTAGTTCGACTCAATAATTCGGAGCATGTGTTTGTAGTGGATCCATGTGTAACTCAGTGTCTCCGTCCCTCCGTACGCCCCGGCCCGCCCTCCCGGAGCGTTGTGGAGGTGATGCAGCAGCACTCATAATTGGCATGTCTCGTTCCGCTTCTCCTCCGTCGACATGGCAACAGCCCCCACTGGAGACGGTTTGGGTACGGCTCTGTGCATACACACGGCATCCCCCCCCCTCGCCACCCCCCCCTCGCCCCCACCACCCCGCCACCCGGGGACCAATTACCCCCTGCTAGTGGCAGCAAGCGGCAAGTTGGAGCAGGGATGCAGTCGCGAGACAACCGCACCCCCCCCCCCCACCACCACCACCACCACCACCACCACCACCACCACCACCACCACAGCCCCCGCCTTCCCCTCCCCACTCCCCCCCTCCCCCCTGTGTGATTTTAGGATTACATCAAGCAATACAGTGAGGCTTTCCATCTCCGCACATCAGAATCATGAACTCACGCACACACTAGTCGGTTCAACCGGTGCCCTTGACTCATGAAATGCGTGCTTTCCTCCGCTGCCAGCCAAATTAAAGTCAAAGTCACCCAAAGCATTTGTTTAAAGTCAAATCCACCAATCTCATATTAAATGGACAGGTCTGACTCTGGCTTTGGGGCGAGATGAGATATTATTTGTGTCATCATCTGGTGTCCAACCATCACGTCTCAGATTTAAACTTTCATGACACACTTGACATTTGAAGCAGTGACACTGACTAGTGACGCGTGCGCGAAGGAAAAGCACACATAAGGTCTTGTGTACAAAATGTTTGTGCCACATTTACATTTTGTACGCGTAGACCTTCTGCGTGCTCCGCTCCGACCGCGGAGGAGGAAGCTGTTTGTGTTCCGGGGGGCCTAACGAGCGAGAGGGCCGACGACGGAGGAGGTGGAGGAGGAGGAGTCACACGCCGGCTCTGATCAGACTAATGAGGGCCCTCGGACCCCCGACACACCTGGGCTACGGCCTCACGTTTCCTTAAGACAATGTAGGGCCTCCGTAATTACCTCCCAGGCACCTGAGCAGACCGGGGGGAGGGGGGGGGGCAGGTAGGGCTGGCAGGTGGATGAATCAACAGGCAGGAGAACAAACAGATGCTGCATGGTGGGCAAGAGGGAGGAAGAGGGGGAGGAGGAGGTGAGGAGGAGGTGAGGGGGAGTTGAGGAGGTGGAGGTGAGGTGGAGGTGGAGGGGGAGGAGGAGATGGAGGTGAGGGGGAGTTGAGGAGGTGGAGGTGAGGGGGAGATGGAGGTGAGGGGGAGGAGGAGGAGGAGGTGAAGGGGAGGAGGAGGTGAGGTGGAGGTGAGGGGGAGGTGGAGGTGGAGGAGGTGGAGGAGGAGGAGGAGGTGAGGTGGAGGGGGAGGAGAGGAGGAGGAGGAGGTGAGGGGGAGGAGGAGGTGGAGGTGAGGGGGAGGAGGAGGTGAGGTGGAGGAGGGGGGGAGGTGGAGGGGGAGGAGGAGGTGGAGGTAGAGGTGAGGTGGAGGAGGAGGGGGAGGAGGAGGGGGAGATGGAGATGGAGGGGGAAGAGGGGGAGGTGGAGGTGAGGTGGAGGAGGGGGGGGGGGGTGGAGGTAGGGTGGGGTGGGGGGGGTCCAATTAGGGGAAATAAATAATTGACAGATTGAAGGACAGACTGTGGTTCTTGTTATCTCGTGATCCGTCTTATCTGGCGTTGGGGCAGTATGTAACGTAAGACCTACGGAGGAAACACTTCCCTTAGCGGCTACGGCTGTAAAACCAGTCTGATGAAGCCCTGATCGTGACGAGAACAATGAACTCTGTGGGGACGTGGTTTTGGTTGTTCCTAGATTTAGAATCTGCGTCCATCCCTCAGATTCTGTGTTGCAGTCGGCCTCGTCCGTTCCAAACGCTTTAAGTAGAGGGACCGCTGGGGTCTGTGTTCCTCCGGTCACACTCCAGAAGCTCTTTTGATCGTCCACTCCTCTTGAGGGGGGGGGGGGAAGTACAGCCGTGCATCGTGTACGTTAAGTTCTGTCTCTCTGTAAGTAACACCACGGATGTCAGGCAGCAGCACGCCTTGCCACACAGCATCAGAGAGGGCTGCGCGTCGACATGTGAACATAACGCGGGAGAGAAGCATTTCTGCCACATTTGTTCAACATTAGATCCACTAATCTAATGTTAGTTATTATATTCTTGTTAGCTATTCTCTTAATTATTAGTATTCATTAGTTGTTTGTTCGATCCTACTCTGTGTCTACCTGCCCACCGTTATGAGAGTATAATGTATAATGAGTATAATGTTGTCACTGCTACTGTCCACGTTCTATGGTCGGTCTGTCACCTGGGCTGGAGCTGTTGTATGGACAACATGTAAATGAGCTCTGAGCTATCTCTGCCACACTGTATTTATTGTACATGGTCCGTGTTCAACAAACACGTATAAGCTGGACAGGGTGAGATATAATCAGACACACTCTTCAGTGTGTTGTACCTGGGAACTCTACCTGTCCCTTGTGCCTAAAACATAAAGGTGAGCTCAGCTGACGTTGGCTTAAGGTGCAGGCCTACGGCCCATAAAGGAAACAGCCTACATGTGTTTGTAGTGTGGGCATGTGTGTGTCCGTTTGTTTGTTTATCTGTGTGTGTGTGTATGTGTGTGTGTGTGTGTGTGTGTGTGTGTGTGTGTGTGTGTGTGTGTGTGTGTGTGTGTCTGGTCTGTGTGGGTGAGTATGTCTGTTTGTGAGTGTGTTTGTCTGGGGGGCGGGGAGTGTGTGTGTGCATGTGGTGTGTATCTGTAATCATGTGTATCTGTGTGTGTGTGTGTGTGTGTGTGTGTGTGTGTGTGTGTGAGTGTGGTGTGTGTGTGTGTGTGTCTGTGTGCGTGGGTGTCTGTGTGTGTGGGTGCGTGGGTGTGTGTGTGTGTGTGTGTGTGTCTATACGTGTGTGTGTGTGTGTGTGTGTATGTGTGTCTATATGTGTGAGTGTGGTGTGTCTGTGTGTGTATGTGTGTGTGTGTGTGTGCACCACACCACACTCACTGTGGTGTGTGTGTGTGTGTGTGTGTGTGTGTGTGTGTGTGTGTGTGCACCACACCACACTCACTGTGGTGTGTGTGTGTGTGTGTGTGTGTGTGTGTGTGTGTGTGTGCGTG
The DNA here is from genome assembly GCF_964030765.1 of Micromesistius poutassou. Lineage (NCBI taxonomy): Eukaryota > Metazoa > Chordata > Actinopteri > Gadiformes > Gadidae > Micromesistius > Micromesistius poutassou. Next base: position 968,858 of record NC_140280.1, on the reverse strand, counting down.
CCTGTGAATGAGTTTGTCCTGTGTTTCAGGCTGTGGGTGAGTGCAGCACTAGTGGTGAACCTGCTGGCGTCCTGCGTTGCGTGACAGCGCTGGTAGATAACCATCAGGTACCCAAATGACCCCTGCCGCTGCGGGCTCCTCTCTGTCCCTCGGCTGCCATGCAAATGAGCATAAACAAAGTGGAGCCTTCAGACCGGAGCCTTGGTGGGGAGAGGAGAGACGGCCGGCCTCTCTCTCTCTCTCTCACACATCAGGTCCGGTCGTTCGTTGAACTGAGACTGTGTGTGTGTGGTGAGAAGAATCCTCATCTCGTCAAACCCTGAAATGGACTTTTAAAGATCTGCTCATCCCCTTTGTGTCCTCAATATGAACCTTCTATTGCAGTTGAGAGTAACGGGAACTACATGAACGTCCAGTTCGTCATATGAGTATATAGTAGTTCATATGAGTATACAGTAGTTCATATGAGTATATAGTAGTTCATATGAGTATACAGTAGTTCATATGAGTATACAGTAGTTGATATGAGTATACAGTAGTTCATATGAGTATATAGTAGTTCATATGAGTATACAGTAGTTCATATGAGTATACAGTAGTTCGTATGAGTATACAGTAGTTCATATGAGTATATAGTAGTTCATATGAGTATATAGTAGTTCATATGAGTATATAGTAGTTCATATGAGTACACAGTAGTTCATATGAGTATATAGTAGTTCATATGAGTATACAGTAGTTCATATGAGTATACAGTAGTTCATATGAGTGTCTAGTTGTTTATAGAGCTTTGGTGGGATGGTAATAAGAAAGACAATACAGCTTAATGATATCTATCTTCATTTTTATTAATCATTGCTGGTCTTGTTTCTAGAAATGATAAGCGACAATAATGACGTCACCACAAACACAGCAATGTGTCACACGCAATGATGCGTCGAGGAGAGGAGAGAAGAGTAGACAGAACTACAGAGAGACGACCGATAGACGTGAATACAGACAGACACAGACAGACAGACAGACAGACAGATATACAGACAGACAGACAGACAGACAGGCAGATACCCAGACAGAACAGACTGATCAAACCGATAGATAGATAGAACAGATACAGTCTGTCATAGTTCTACAGGTAGGAGGAGTGATGTATAGGTCATATAAGAAATGGTGTAACCTGTCCTAGTTCTACAGGTCAGTAGTGTGTTCTGTAGGGGCTATAAGTGTCCTACAGGTCAGTAGTGTGTTCTGTAGGAGCTATAAGTGTCCTACAGGTCAGTAGTGTGTTCTGTAGGGGCTATAAGTGTCCTACAGGTCAGTAGTGTGTTCTGTAGGAGCTATACGTGTCCTACAGGTCAGTAGTGTGTTCTGTAGGGGCTATACGTGTCCTACAGGTCAGTAGTGTGTTCTGTAGGGGCTATAAGTGTCCTACAGGTCAGTGGTGTGTTCTGTAGGGGCTATAAGTGTCCTAAAGGGTCAGTGGTGTGTTCTGTAGGGGCTATAAGTGTCCTACAGGTCAGTAGTGTGTCCTGTAGGGGCTATAAGTGTCCTACAGGTCAGTAGTGTGTTCTGTAGGGGCTATACGTGTCCTACAGGTCAGTAGTGTGTTCTGTAGGGGCTATAAGTGTCCTACAGGTCAGTAGTGTGTCCTGTAGGGGCTATAAGTGTCCTACAGGTCAGTAGTGTGTCCTGTAGGGGCTATAAGTGTCCTACAGGTCAGTGGTGTGTTCTGTAGGGGCTATAAGTGTCCTACAGGTCAGTAGTGTGTTCTGTAGGGGCTATACGTGTCCTACAGGTCAGTAGTGTGTTCTGTAGGGGCTATAAGTGTCCTACAGGTCAGTAGTGTGTTGTGTAGGGGCTATACGACTCTCTGCGTCCCGGCAGTTAACCACACAGTGCAGCTCCACCTCAGCAGCGACCACACCCCAGAGAAACAGGATAGGGCTCTGGCTTTGTGCTCATTGTTGAGGAACTAATCCAGACAATTACACCTCAGGACCTATCGCGGCTGCTGGTCCCCCCCCCCGCGCCCAGCCCTAGCCTAGCCTAGCATTGAGGTAGCCCCCCTGCCCCCCCGCCCCCCCCCCCCCCCCACCCCCGCCGCCCCCCACCCCCGCCGCCGCCTTACCCACCACCACCACCACCACCACCCCCAGAGTGATGGACTACATCTCAGGTGTATGGAGACCACCACAATGCCCACCCCCCCCCCCCCACCCCGCTGGACCCCCCCCAATCTGCCACCCGACCCCAGAGCCTCCTTTTCCTTTCCTCCTCCTCTCTTCTCCTCTGAACCCGGGGCCCCCCGCCCCCCCGCCCCCCCGCCCCCCCGCCCCCCTCCTCTCCGCCCGCTCTCTGTCCCCCCCCCCCCTCCTCCCGCCCCCCCCCCCTCCTCTGTTACCCCGGCCCGGGCTTTGTTCACCTGTCGCTCCCACTGTCAGCTCAATGGGGTATTGTTGGGCCTCCAGGAGGAGAACCAGGGTGTGTGTGAAACGACGAGGCGAGAGAGAAAGGAGAGTACAACAGAGAGGGAGGAGGGAGGAGGGAGGAGACGAGGGGAGGGCAAAGGGCAGGTATTTCAGGTTACGGCGGCGGCGGCGGCGGCGGCGGCGTTCCGTGCAGGTCCGTCTAGGAAGTGGGCTAAAGGTTTTAGAGCCTCTCTACGGTCTGATAGTAACGTACATCATGGACGCTGTGTGTGTGTGTGTGTGTGTGGTGTGTGTGGTGTGTGTGTGTAGTGTGTGTGGTGTGTGTGTGGTGTGTGGTGTGTGTGTGTGTGTGTGTGTGTGTGTGTGTGTGTGTGTGATGCGTGTGTGTGTCGTGTGTGGTGTGTGTGTGTGTGTGTCTGTGTGTGTGGTGTATGTGTGGTGTGTGTGGTGTGTGTGTGGTGTGTGTGTGGTGTGGGTGTGTGGTGTGTGTGTGTGTGTGTGTGTGTGTGTGTGTGTGTATGTGTGTGTGTGATGCGTGTGTGTGTCGTGTGTGGTGTGTGGTGTGTGTGTGGTGTGTGTGTGTGTATGTGTGTGTGTGTGTGTGTGTGTGTGGTGTGTGTGTGTGTGGTGTGTGTAGTGTGTGTGGTGTGTGTGTGTGTGTGGTGTGTGTGGTGTGTGTGGTGTGTGTGTGTGTGTGTGTGTGTGTGTGTGGTGTGTGTGTGTGTGTGTGTGTGGTGTGTGTGTGTGTATGGTGTGTGTGTGGTGTGTGTGGTGTGTGTGTGTGTGTGGTGTGTGTGTGTGTGGTGTGTGTGTGTGTGTGTGTGTGTGTGGTGTGTGTGTGTGTGTGTGGTGTGTGTGTGTGTGGTGTGTGTGTGTGTGTGTGTGTGTGTGTGTGTGTGTGTGTGTGGTGTGTCTGTGTGTGTGTGGTGTGTGTGTGTGTGTGATGTGTGGTGTGTGTGTGTGTGGTGTGTGTGTGTGTGTGGTGTGTGTGTGTGTGTGTGTGTGATGTGTGTGTGTGGTGTGTGTGGTGTGTGTGTGTGTGTGTGGTGTGTGTGTGTGTGTGTGGTGTGTGTGTGTGGTGTGTGCGGTGTGTGAGTGTGGTGTGTGCGGTGTGTGTTGTGTGTGTGTGTGGTGTGTGTGGTGTGTGTGTGTGTGTGTGGTGTGTGTGTGGTGTTGTGTGTGTGTGTGTGTGTGGTGTGTGTGTGTGTGGTGTGTGTGGTGTGTGCGTGTGTGTGTGTGTGTGGTGTGTGTGGTGTGTGCGTGTGTGTGTGTGTGTGTGGTGTGTGTGTGGTGTGTGTGTGTGTGGTGTGTGTGTGGTGTGTGCGTGTGTGTGTGTGTGTGGTGTGTGTGTGGTGTGTGTGTGTGTGTGGTGTGTGTGTGTGTGTGTGTGTGGTGTTGTGTGTGTGTGTGTGTGGTGTGTTGGAGAATGAGTTGGAGGTGGACGCTGGTGCAGTTTGTGTTTTCAAAGGAACACAAGAGACCATTCCCACAGGAGAGGAACTGACATCATAAAAACACGCAGTCACACACACACACACACACACACACACACACACACACACACACACACACACACACACACACACACACACACACACACACACACACACACACACGCACACACACACACGCTCACACAACAAGGTACCTGGGGGCGGATGAGAGGAGTGCAGGGTGGGGGCAGGTAAACTGCAACAGAGGGAGTCGGCAAAGGGTGGGATCAAGTTTTGGTCTCCCGCTCCCATTGGCCGAGAGCCGCGCCGGAGACACACCTGTGAGCGCCAGAGGCTAAGGAGATTGGCTGCGGCCGGAAAATTACACCTGTGGGGGGAAGGGGGCCAGGCTACATGTAAACCAAACCCTTTACAAATTCGGTCTCTCTTCTTTGAGGAGCTTACTCGCCTTACGACCACTGAAGGGGACTCTTGGAGGACGACGACGGACGACGGCGGCGGCGACTTTAACCGAGCAGAGCCAAAGACTCGACGCGGCGGTTTAACTCGCCGGGCGGACCTCCTCCTTCGCTTTGGGGCGGTCCTGTTTCCGCGTTGACTACTAGCCCCAGCTGCGACGGCGACGGCGACGGCGACGGCGACGGCGGCGGCCACCTTCTAGAACAGGGGAGAGGTTTCCACACAACAGAGGTCGACTGTCTTTTTCAAGCAAGAGGAGCAACGAGGAACGACTAGTGGACGACGGCGACCGAGCCCCTGACACAATGACGCCTCTTGTCCTTGGTTTTTACGGCTGGGTGAACACACCTGGGATGGACCCCCGGCCGCCCACTCACGGTGATTCTCTCTTTATTCTACTTTTTAATTTTTTTTTACGTCTTTTAAAAAATACGGCAACCTGTTGCTCAGCTAGTGATAAGGTGTAGCGGAGACATGTGTTGTTTTATTGATTAACGGCCGCGTACACCACAAAGCGGAACGACGACGCGGCGGTGACGGCGGCCCTAAACTAGGTCACGTTGAGGAGCCGTTTGTCTGACGATATACAAACATCCAGTTAGTTTCGATGGGAAGGAGCGTTCTCTGTATCAGATTCCAGTTCCATTTAAACAGGGAGAAAGGACGGGAGACAATAGAGAGCTAACTCTCATTCCTAAACCGGCCCGACCAGTCAGGGCAGGCCAGGGCTCACTGCCAGACGTGTCAAATAATATGGATGTAAAATCCGGTTCCTTTTTCTTTTTTACAACGTTAACGTATATTTTGGCATAGGAAGGGGTGTATTAAAGTTTAAAATGAGTTTAAAAAACCTAGCCTATTTAATGAGCGACATTTTCTATGCTTTCTTATGGAACGGAAACGGAACAATTGAAAACTTATTTCTACAGTTGTGGTTTCAAAATGTATTTCATTTACTGTGTGTTAACTACAGGTTGAATGGAGTTACTGCTAAAGGGATCTATAAATACAACATATCTTGTATTTTTCTCTTTCATTGACTAGCATTTAAAGGTTGCAAATTGATTTAAATATTTAAAAGAAAATGTGAAATTGAAGACTTTGGCCTAGTGTAGTATAGACGTCTCCCTCGTAAGATGTCTGCTCAGCTCATCCATTTTACCTCCAAGCTTCAACTCGCCAGCTCAGCCTGGCTGAAGCGTTTAGTCAGCTCAACTACAGAGTCAGTCTCAACAACAAGTCTCCTTTTTTTTTTTTAGGGCATTTATTCAGCAATCCCTTCTTTACACAAAACAACGTTTTTTTTCTAGACGTGTACTTGTGCAGTCTGCAAACGGCCCTGGGGGGGAAAATGGAGGGAAAGTGTGCACTGTACTGTAGTGCAGTGCTGAATGCAGCGGCGAGGTGGAACACTGTGATTGGTGGAAAAGGGGAGCATTTGTTCAATTCTTTCATCCACCGGAATAGCAGTGAGTCACATGATTGTGAGCAAGTGTACAGGGGGATGACAATAGGGCGGGCAGCACAGGAGAAAGGCAAGGTTACAAAATGGTGGCCCTTACTTCTCCGTGGTGACTCTTATTGTGTTTACTTACAGTTGGGCACTTGAAGCCAGAGCGTGAGTGACACACACAGAGAGGAAAGGCTATCCCTTATCTCCAAATGGGGTTACAGGTTAACTTAGAGCACTTTTTCATTCAGTTGATTGCTTGAAAGACAGTGTGACATAGTGGTGGGATCACCATTTAAAGTTGTTCAGTTTATTATGAACTTCTGAACATTCTTACATCTTTACATTGCTTGCAATAATTACAGATTATTAAATAATAAATTACTATTATACAATTTGAGATTTTTTTTTTTTTAGAATTTAAACCATCAATTCTAGATTTCAGACACATTTTTTTTATTCATTTCCACTTCCTCTTTGGCAGAAGCCAATTTAAAACAAGAATTATATTAAAATAATTATTAAATTATTCTCAATTATTTTGATAATTTACTATCTTGCAACTTACAACACACACACACGCACACGAGAACATTTCAAAAGCTACAGACGCATAACTTTAAAAAACCACCTGCAGCTTCAAAGGCTTTAGTGTGAAGGAGAAGGACCTGAACTTTTCCCAGCGTAGCTGAACTTTTTCCCAGCCGTCCTGCCGTCCAGCCGGCCTACCAGCTCGGCGGTGGCGTCCACCACTTGAGATATGTTCCCACTCTTAACTAAGGTTTTGGATTTCAACCGGCCTTTGTTTGCCCACAAAGACACCAACTATTGATTAAGGGCAGGCGGGTGTAGCCCTACCTATAGGCTTGTTCATTTCACACTGGAGTCAAATTCCAGCGGAGAGGGCTGGGTTACCTGGTCACACCCCACCACCACCGCCACCACCACCACCACCACGGCCCCAGCATAAAGCCGCGGCCCAGTGCTGCCCCAGTACAGCACTGGGAGCTCCCAGGGAACACAACCAGTGCAGTGTTCAGACCGGGGTGGGGGGGGGTGGGGGGGGGGTGAACCCCGACCCGATGCTGATTAGAACGGCACGGCCAGCCTTCACAGGAGATTTGGACAAAAAAGCAGAATTACAGAAACTACAGACTACAAAAAAAAACTACAAACTGTGAGGAGTTTGGTGGAGGTAAGAGGGTGGGGGCGGGGGGCGGGGGCGGGGGTGGGGGTGGGGGCCGTGTTTGAGGCTAGCTGTTTGCTCAGGTAACTCTTAGGGAACTCTTGAAACAGCCAACGGTTCCCTTTGGTGGCCATTTTCTTCCCTCCCTGGAACAGATGATTTTTAACTTTTCTGGCTAATCCTTTATCTCTTTTTTCCCTCTCTTTCTCTCTCTCTCTCTCTCTCTCTCCCGCCCTCTCTCTCTCCCTCTCCCCCTCTCTCTCTCTCTCTCTCTCTGTCTGTAGTTCCTCAAAGGCCTGCCGCCGTGGTTTGTACGACTGATGATTAACTAAATAGAGTCTGGAGAGCGGGTTCTACTTGGCTTTCTCATTTCATGGGGTCCTGACCGGCCGCGAGGAGCCCCGTCCAGAGCTCACAGGCCACTGCTTGGAAATTCAAGACCTCTTTTTTCTCTCTCTCTCTCTCTCTCTCTCTCTCTCTCTCTTTCTTTTTCATCCCCCTCCTCCTCCTCCTCCCCCCCCCCCCCCCCCCCCTCTCTCTCTCCGGCCGTACCCAAACTCTCAGCCGTCGGTTCTGTTACATTCTTTCCTTGGGGTACCTTTTCATGACGGTAAGGTTACAGGTGCGTTCTCCATTTTTGTTCTCCATCTTGTTTCAGTGAACTTCCCTCGTTCCCTCATGTCTGCCTCATGTCTCTCGCTCTCTCGCTCTCTCTCTCTCTCTCGCTCTGTCTCTCTCTCTCTCTCTCTCTCTCTGTCT
>NC_140280.1:957427-960924 GCF_964030765.1 Micromesistius poutassou | reverse complement strand
GTGACATCCTGTAACTGACACATGAGCTCTCACCTGAGGAACGAACTTCCGGATATCGAGAGAGTTGTGACTCGATGCAATGTCATCTTTCACACTTTTTTTAAAATGCCGACGACGATCCCCTTTTGTGGTGGGAGGCTACATTTCACAGAAAGACACTTTATCACTAATGAACTCTGGGTGAATACATTTTAGTACACCTATTTGGTACTTCCCTATTTCAGCGGTGAACATGTTTGACGTCCTGTCGGGGGGGGGGGGGGGGAGAAGCGGTTTCTCCACACAGCGGTAACCTTTCACGTAGGTAGACGGCGTCGGTCGAAAGGCAAACAATAAACACGGAGCTCCACACATTTCCTTTGTGTGTTTAAGGAGGGTGAATTACCCCCTCAAATATTTAGCCACACCTTTATTTGCTCATTTAGCGCCACTATCTAAGCTAAGGGGAACTGCAATAGCTGGCGTTCAGCGCCGACAGACCTTTTCCCCCCCTCAGCCTGTGTCCCACCGCGGTGTGTTAACCGTTCTGCCTTCTGAGGAGCTGGGAGCGGTAATGGGCAGAGCGGGCTGGGGCTACGCGCCACACACTTGTGATTTTGTATTTATTCACGGTTATGATGTCAAATGTGCTTGAAATATTTTGTAAAGGGTTACCCGAGCTGGAACAGAGCACTAATTCCCCCCCCCCCGCCCCACCCCCTTCTGCCGTTCTCCTGCCTTGTTCTCTGAATGCTTTCTGTTGTGGTCTGTGTCACGTCCTTCCTCTGTGTGCAGGTGAAGGTGAGAGGTGCTCAGCCACTTGATAGACGTCTTACCAGACACGGTTAGATTTAACGACCTGTGTCTAATACTGTCTGGTAATGCCGTCTATTAAGTGGCGCTACCTTCTACGCTCTCTCTTACTTCCTTATTTCTCACTCCCGCGCCCCAGCGGATGTCGTTTTTTGCCTTTTGCAGATCTGTCGTGAACCGCTAGTTGCGCGCGTTGAGGTACGACGTCGAGTGTATGTAGGGAGACACTCAGTGGATGATTGACCCACATTTCCTGTGAACCAATGAAACTATGAACCTTGCACTGGAAGAATGGTTGAGTTTTGAGTTTCCTTCCAAGTGACTCGTGTCAGAGTTTCACTTCTGAGCAGCGACCCGTGTGAAGGCACTGAGAGCGAGCTGATTGGCTGCTTTCCTCTCCAGCAGAGGGCTAAATTGGGTGCTGCCATGCGTTGGATGCAATGTACTGTAACCACTGGTCTGTTCTAAAGCCTCGCGTGTGTTCATGGTTTCCCTCTCACATCCAGGCAGACTATTGTGCTCCAGATGCCCACGCTTCCTTTGTTCTTGGTGACCAATGCGCCTAATGACTCACGTAATGTCAATGTTATTACTCATGTAATGAATACAAAGTCAAATAAAACGAATGAATGAATGTCAAATAGTGATGCCTTGTGTCATTATTTCTCCTTGGGATTTTTGAATTGCTTCCTATGTTATAAAGAAAGTGCCATTCAGCTCCTTACCACGTCGTAGTTTCTTTATAAAGTACAGACAGGCAGTCAGTGTGACTCTCAAAGGACTCCTTTGATAACATTTGACAAAGCAGCGTACCTTTATCACATTTCATTTAATTTATACTCGAAAGCGTTGACAAATCAAACGCCAAATGAAATGTGCTCAATCTGTCCAGAAGAACGGGCGCATGTGAACAAACCCAAGACGAACACAACACGTCCGACTGGAAGGACGCAGCACAGACCACCACCAGTCAGCCAGCGACCCACTGGTTTAACTGCAGTCGTGTCCCGGCCTCCAGCCTCAGTAACAACAGCCAGCCGGTAAACAGACAGACAGTCAGACAGTCGGCATAACCGCCGGCACGGGCGGGCGGGCTGGCTGGCCAGCTGCAACCGGGGCGCACAACTACACCGGAAGACAACGGCGTTCTACAGTCATGCTAGCTTTTAAACGTCTACTTAAAAGCTTTCCTCTTTCAACCCTTCTTGTGTTCATTGTGTCGGGGGTGGGGGTAGGGGGGGGTGGGGGTGAGGGGGGGGAGACTCCTTGCTTGGTGGGGAGCGGAATGCCTGGCCTCCGTCAGGTAGGCCTCTAGCTCAGGTTACATCCTGAACAGAGGTCCTTTCTAAACGCCTCCTTTTTGCCTCATAGCAAACAGTCGGGTCCTCATTGTGTCCCCGCCTGTATAGCGCGGGGGGGGGGGGGGGGGGGGGGGGGGGGGGGGGGTTGGGGGCGGGGGGGCGGACAGTGGGTTTAAGCCAAATGTAGCTTAGCCTAGCATACTGTACCTTCAGGGGAAAAACTGACACGGAAAACAAAATAATAAAGCAAACATTTATTTTCGAATCACAAAACCTCAATCTCTCTCTCTCTCTCTCTCTCTCTCTCTCTCGCTCTCTCTCTCTCTCTCTCTGTGTTTCTCTGTGGATAAACACAGCCTGGAGAGGTGGCTGTTTAATTAGGCCTGCGAGCTGAGGGGGTTCCGTTGACTGAGGCTCTGATGTTATCAGCAGGAGCACAAACACTGAAGCCATTTGGCAGTTGAGGACAATGAGGCCCTGGGCTGCATGGGATAGGAAACGCTTTTATTCCGCTGTACCCAGCGCGCACAACGGGATGGTTCACAGCGTTCACCTCCGCGCCGGCACCACACCTCGTCGTCGCCGTTACGGCTATTTGCCGTTTCTGTCATCGGGACTTTTAACGTTGGGTTACAGCGCATCCTGTATGTGGTGAACATACGATATGTATTTCAATACAAGCCGTCGCATTGTTCCATCTATTTGATGAGTAGCGTCCCTGTGTTGTTCACGAGTTCATACTCGAACATAAACGTCGGCTTTTACGAGGCCGCATAAAGAATCATCACAAAGTCTCTGGGGATTTTTTACAGCCACAATAATCATAACAGTCTCAACGTGTCCCGTTGTGTGCAACAGCAGCAACTCACTGACCCAAACTAAGGATAATCATGAATGAGATCTTGAACTTCACTGTGTGTGTGTGTGTGTGTGTGTGTGTGTGTGTGTGTGTGTCGTCACGCCGGAGCAACATTCCCCAGCAGCGCCGGCGGAGAGAGAGAGCGAGAGAGAGAGCGCCCCGGCCGAGTGGATTCCAGCGCCGGCCCGGACACGCTCGGCTCCGGGAGTCGCCCGACCAGATTCCTGCCGTTGGTTGCGGAGGCGGACGCGGCCGCGAGGTTTTTACCGCTCCAGGTTTTTACCGCCGCTCTGTAACCGACGGACGGACGGCGGCGGTAGGGGACTGTGACGGTGTGTGTGTGTGTGTGTGTGTGTGTGTGTGTGTGTGTGTGTGTGTGTGTGCGCGGGGGGGGGGGGGGGGGGGGCAGGGCTGCGCTGACGTAGGCTGAGGACGTGGGACGGGCCGTTTGTTCATGAGTCACGGAGAGAGGAGGAGGAAGAAGAAGAAGAAGAATACGTTTGCGTGTGTGGAGCGCGGCTTCTGGTGTGAGGGGGGAGGTTGGG
>NC_140280.1:942427-952427 GCF_964030765.1 Micromesistius poutassou | reverse complement strand
ACCGTGATGTCATCAGAGGCCTACCTGGAGACGGGCCCTGGTGGGGATGGGGAGGGGGACGGGGAGGGGGAGGGGGAGGGGGGAGGGGAGGAGTCGGGGGGAGACGGGGGAGGAACGCCAGGAGGAACCGTCCCTGAGAAGGAGAGGCTGCGGGACGACGAAGGAGCTGTGATTCAGAGCTGGGACGGAGCGCTAGGTGTGTGTGTGTGTGTGCGTGTGCGTGTGTGTGTGCGTGTGTGTGTGCACAATGATTGTGTTGAACTTGTCTCTTGGCTGAAAGATGATGACTTTGAAGTCGGATATCTTTGGATATCTCAAGCAAACGGTTTCAGTGTTTAATCATTTTGTTGATCATTTTCGAGGTCAAGACCTCGTTAAGGCAAAGATGTGTCTGATAATACCTGGTAATACCTGGTAATACCTGGTAATACCTGGTAATACCTGGTAATACCTGGTACCTGGGGGTTGATGGTGATCCTGGTGATCCTCTGCTGTGTGTGTGAACTGAGCAGGAGGGGACATGCTGGCGTCAAACAGAAACCTGTGCAGACAGCGGAAGGCCTCGCACAGGAGGGAGACGAGCGTGAGGAGGACCCAGGAGCCTCAGGGGCCGGCCGGCCCCTTCTACTACATCGGAGGAGCCAACGGGGCCAAGATGTACGGAAAAGACGGAAAAAAAAAAAAACTTTTAGCAAACATGTAAATTTAATTTCATGTAAATGATGAAAAGTATGACCACCTCTTTGGATTAGTTTACTATTTATTCCGAAATCAGAATGAAAGCGATTTCCTCTTTTGTAAAATTGAACCTAAATGATCACTGTGAGCGTCCCTGTGGACGTCCCCCCCCTGTGGTGTAACAACAAGCCCCTCCTGCTCTGTGGTAGGGATGGGTCAGAATATTAGATTATTCGATTATTCGTTCCCGAGGGTCAAAGCCGATTTCTAACATTTGGACCGTTAACATTTTTTCCCATTCGAATTAACGGACGGAACTAATGTTGGTTCTGTAGCACTGTTAGTTTTTTTAATTATTATTAATCATGTACAGAAAAACAATATACACAATACACAAGCATAAATATTAATATATACAACACAAACACTGATCACTGTTAAAGTTTGTTTCTTTGCGTTTAAGATATTAAGTGATTTCTTGCCGATGATCCATGGCTGCCTTTGTGAATGTCGGCACACATCGAATAATCAAATATTCGTTCATAACCACCCACTGATTATTCGACCATGAAAAATGGTTAATAAATGAGTTATTCACACCCCTACTCTGTGTGGGCGCAGCGTGAGCCGGTACTGCGAGGCCAGGGGCTGGCAGCGCGTCCACGACCAGAGCAGGACCGACTACAAGCTCAAGTGGTGTGAGGTCAAGTCACAAGCCAACTACCACCACTTCAGAGAAGGTACCGCTACCTGGCGCCCGCTGCATCACTGCCACTGCCTTATGTACAAATTGATCCATGACCTTGCACCACCACCACTCAAGCAATGTGTGTCATTCTGCAGGGACGATGTACGGGTATCTAGGGCTGCTATGAGAGGTGATTGTTTCACCAAATTTAAGAAGACCACTTTTGGGCAATCAGCATTCTCATACCAAGCAACTGGAAAATGGAACTCAATCCCACTCCATGTTAGAGACTGTACAAGTCTTAATAGCTTTAAAAAGTCTCTGAAGACATGGCTGAAAGAGAATCAATCTTGCGATCATTGATCTTTGTATATATCTATAACACCAAATGTATTTTGTATGTGTTTTTTTTACTGTAATGTTGTTGATGTTGTTGCTATCTGTTTTTGACAATTGTCTGTAATGTCTAGTATGTTTTTATTGTGCTTTGAACTTCCTGCCCAGGGACCACGGGTGCAAATGAGCTGTTTAGCTAACCGTGGTATAGAACCTGTTCTATACATGGTCCCTGTTAACAAAAAACAATATACTAAACTAAACTAAACTAAACCTTTGATTATGTGTTGGAATAAACAACCAATGACTCTTCTTTTCCCACACAGAAGACGGACGGTTCTAGAAATGTATCAGACGCACATCCAATTAGAAATGTGCCTTTAATGTCACCTATGGCGTTGGTATCCAATGTTATGTTAATTAGTCATCATAATGGATTGCATTTAAACAGCGCATTGCAGGGCACACAAAGAGAACCACGTCAGTGAGCGCTGTGTGGTTGTTGTCCCACCCAGGGCACCAGCTTCTGTACCAGATACCCAACAACACCGTTCTGACCTCCAAGATCGGACTCCTCATCAGCCTCCGCGAGTACGAGCGCGTCTCCACCAAGGTCAACTTCCAGGGACTCAGGTATGAGCTGGTTACTATACTGACTACGATAGTGACTCCAGGACTCAGGTATGAGCTGGTCACTACTGACTACGATAGTGACTCCAGGACTCAGGTATGAGCTGGTCACTACTGACTACGATAGTGACTCCAGGACTCAGGTATGAGCTGGTCACTACTCACTATGGTAGTGACCTAATCACCCAGGTATAAGCTGGTTACTTTTCACTAGAACTGCAAACAAATAAGCAGACATTCTTTGCCCATCAATCATTTTCCCGCTCACTTTGATTTGGCACGGAATGACGTGGTGTAGGTCTTGGTTATGGGGATGTAATGTTTAAATCTATAATAATTATTTGTTTCAAATTCAACATTTGTCAAACTTCAAATCTTTCTATGAAAACAAGGTGTGCTTGTGCTCTGCCCAAGAGGCCAATGCTCCTAGCGAGGGACTCTCACGTTCTGTGGACACGTTGGTGTCCGGCATGCAGCCCACAGGCCTCGTGTCTGACCACAGGGGGCGTCGCCTCTTTCTCGATGATCTCTGCAGGAGACTGAAGATGAAGCAGTTCTTCCCCGACACGTTTCGCCTGGACCTGAGCGAGGAGCGGGAGGCGTTCTTCGCTCAGCAGAACGGTAAAGAGAACCGGCCAACGTGCTGAACACGGGCCGATCCGGGGTTCACTCCCCGCTCTCTGTGGGGGGTTCATGTCAACGGTTGAATCAGAATCAATCAAATCAAAGGTTATTGATCGTATTAAGCAGACAGACGCGTTACTGTGCAGAGAAATGCTTGGTCTGCGAGGTCCACTCGACAACATCAGAAGGAGGAAAGAGAAAAGGGAATAGAGAGATACAAGCACACAAGTCAGCACTTTTATAAATAAATAAACGGAAGAATAAAGTAAGAATAGTGCAGGAAATGCAATAGCCGGACGTTTGTTTAAAAAATTAAGACTATTTGAAGGGGATTTATAATCCAAACTGCTTGCGTAAATTATTCAACAGTAAACCAAGGTGTCTGCAATCATTAAGATTGCAGACGTTGGAAAAAATACTGTTCTCCAGTTCCCTCGGGGACATGATACAATCATCCAGAGGCCATGGGGTTGCCATGGAGACAGATTTGCAGAGGGCAGAGCCACACACACACGCACACACACACACATGCACACACACACACACGCACACGCGCACGCACACACACACACACACACACACAGAGACATACAGGGAAGTGTTTCACCATAGAGGCCGAGCAAGCCAAGCCAAACACACGTCTTCAGTCAGGCGTGTGTACATCCTGGTATACCGTGTTCCAACTAAACAGCGGGCCAAGGAATCCCGTGGTGCATGAATATTCTGCCAATATTTTTCCCCAAAAGGATTCATTGCATGAGTGTGCAGCCGAGCGCGTCACAAACAAAGGAATGGAGGCTTAAGCAGCCGATGAGAGGGAGACGCTGTCATAAGCCCCAAGGCACCGGCCGTAGCCAGTTTGTCTGGCTTGTCTGGAAACCAGAGGGTTGCTGGTTCGAGGCGTCCACCTCACTGTAACCTGCTCCCGACACACATGGCTGTTGCCCCTGAATGAATGAATGTGTGTGATGAACGGGTGAATGTGAGACACTCATTTCATAGCACTGAGTGGCCACACATCAGATACGCCCGGTATTAAAGGGGACACATTCTACCACCAGGTGTGTGTGTGATCAGCCGTTACAAGCCGTTTTGAAAATCTGCCTCTTCTGACATCACAGGTGGGCATGTCCACCTAGATGTGTTTCTGGATAGACCAGTCTACCAGCCCGCCCAGTGGACCGTAGCAAACGTTGCTCATCTTATCCGTCACTCATCTAGGTGGACACGCCCACCTGTGGTGTCAGAAGAGGCACGTTTTCAAAACGGCTTGTAACGGCTAATCACACTCACACCTGTAGTAGGGCCGGGCGATACGGCTGAGAGACATATCACGATATAACTTGATCATATTGATCGATATCGATAACTATTGATCATTTTAGTGACCTAAAAAGACTAGGAATTACCGTGCTGGATTTAAACACTTCTGTTTAACACTTAATACGACCTTCCACTGTTCTTCATTGATCAATATTCCAATGTCGATACAACAATGAAAAACACTCAAATATCGTAAATAAGAATATGGAACCGTGTTTGTGTAACAAACCCAGCTGCTAGATCCGGTGGTCCAGTCTCTTATCGATATATATATTGAACATGTTTTACAATGATATTGATCAAAAGTCTATCACGATACAATCATTTATCGTCTTATCGCCGCGGCCTAACCTGTAGTTATAACACGTCCCCTTTTGACTGCGGTCCGCTGCCCCCTGGTGGCCAGGTGTGGAGGACGGAGAGCGGGGCGCCTGCGTGTGGATCTGCAAGCCCACGGGGATGAACCAGGGCAGGGGGATCTTCCTGCTGAAGACCCCCGAGGACGTGGCCGGCCTGCGGCAGAGACTACAGCAGCAGCAGCAGAGCGGCCAGGGCCACCGGGGGAGGGTTACCACCCGGCCCCCGCAGGCACACATTGCTCAACGGTCAGGGCAGCATGTGGTCTCTATCTTCACCCCCCACCGTGCTGTGCTATATAGGCTTACAGAGCAACGCTTACAAGGAAAATCCTATCTTCCAATTATTAAGTATAACGGCTACAGTAGTAGACTAGTAGTACAAGTGTTTTTTTGCAACCCCCGACACATATAAACACTGCGACTTTCTACTGATTTATTTCGCTTTACTATTTTTTTTTAAACATTTATTTCGTACCTGCAGCGCTTTGAGGTGGATACGTTAGATAGATAAGATAAATAAGATGGGTGCTGCCAACAATAAGCTTATTATACATTTGATGTGTGAAATTAGTCATCTCTGTTGGAAGCGGCGCACTGAGATGCTGCGGTGCTTATCGCAGGTACGTCAACAACCCGCTACTGCTGGAGGGCAGGAAGTTCGACGTGCGCTCCTACCTGCTCATCGCCTGCACGGATCCCTACATGGTCTTCTTTCGCCACGGTTACGCCCGACTGACCTGTGACCCCTATGACCCCGGGTCCAACAACCTCACAGCCCACCTGACCAACCAGGTACAACCTTCAACGGAGGCCACGTCCGCCACTTCCAGTGGCGTGTTTGTCCGTTCCTTTTGGCCGACAGAATGACACCATTGGAAACTGTCCATTTGGGAATCTCACCTGAAATATTTACAAAAGTAACATCCCGACCAACGCTTTGATTATATTGAAGTGCATACAACGCGGTGAGGATGTGTTGTAAGCGACCACATGAAACAAAACCTGCTAATTGCAACATCTATGTGTGTTGTTCCACGCTTGCTGCTTCTCTCTCGCTTTCCCCCTTTCTCTATTCCCCGTGTTTCTTGCGCCCCCTGCTGTCCGTCCGCAGTACATGCAGAAGAAGAACCCGCTGTACAGCGTGCTCAAGGAGGACACCGTGTGGTCCATGGAGAAATTAAACGACTACGTCAACGACACGTACAGCGTCGCTAAGGGTCTGCCCAGGGATTGGATCACGGGCGACTTCACTGTAAGCCTCGGGGGCCTCATTATGATTTTTAATGATTGTTGTTTGCGCAAGGGTCGGTTTAAAACAGGGATTAGGATGACCTCATTTATTCGAGAAGGTAGAATGTGTTATCTCTTGTTATGTTTTATTGTCTGAAATAGTATGGTATGTTAACGTTGCTCCAAATGACAATATCACTATTTCATACCAAAGGACTATAAAAAAGATTAATAAAAAACAACAACCCACAATGTTAATCACGCTGTGTCTGTGAGCCCAGAGGTCCATGAAGCAGATCATGTTCCAGTGCTTCCTGGCGGTTAAATCCAAGTTGGACCGCAAATTGGGCCTGTTTGACCTGCTCGGCTGTGACTTCCTCATTGACGAAGAGTTCAAGGTGCGTAGGCGTACATCTCCCCGTAGACACTAACCCAGGTCACAGTTTCAGTAGGAAGGACTAAGGACACGTCTCCACTAAAACCAGCCAGGCGACATTTTGTCGTAAACGTTCGTAACGAGCGCTGTCCTGTTGCCCAGCGATGGCGCAGCTCTCCTGGGGTCGTTCTCGCTGGGATTGTGGACCCAGTCTTGTTCTGTTGTCCTGGCAACCAAACCGTAGCCATAAAACCACACCCTAACCCCAAAATAATGAAGCTTTATCGGACCCAAAAGGTCCCTTGACCCTGAATCACGTCAGGGTTACATCGGGTGCAACCCTGCGTTTCTGAATTGGACTTTGTGATGAAAAGGTTTTATCTTATATCACGCTACATGCTAACTTGTTTGTGTTGACGTTGTGGACGTGGATTGGTCTGACCTCGGGGGTCCCCCAGGGGCCCCCCCCCCGGGGGCCTGATGTCCGGGTGTGTTGGGTCCTAGCAGGTGTGGCTGCTGGAGATGAACTGTAACCCTGCCCTGACCACCAACTGCGAGGTCCTGCAGGACGTGGTGCCGAGCATGCTGGAGGAGACGCTGGGTGGGCCTTCAGTACATCACAGAGTGTCTCATATAGTGTATCATAGAGTGTCTCATATAGTGTATCATAGAGTGAAGTATCATAGAGTGTATCACAGAGTGTATCACAGAGTGTCTCATAGAGTGAAGTATCATAGAGTGTATCATAGAGTGTCTCATAGAGTGTCTCATAGAGTGAAGTATCATAGAGTGTCTCATAGAGTGTCTCATAGAGTGAAGTATCATAGAGTGTCTCATAGAGTGAAGTATCACAGAGTGTCTCATAGAGTGAAGTATCATAGAGTGTATCATAGAGTGAAGTATCATAGAGTGTATCACAGAGTGTCTCATAGAGTGAAGCATCATAGAGTGTCTCATAGAGTGTCTCATAGAGTGTCTCATAGAGTGAAGTATCATAGAGTGTCTCATAGAGTGTCTCATAGAGTGAAGTATCATAGAGTGTCTCATAGAGTGAAGCATCACAGAGTGTCTCATAGAGTGAGGCATCACAGAGTGTCTCATAGAGTGAAGTATCATAGAGTGTATCATAGAGTGTCTCATAGAGTGAGGCATCACAGAGTGTCTCATAGAGTGAGGCATCACAGAGTGTCTCATAGAGTGAAGTATCATAGAGTGTATGATATAGTGAAGCGTCATAGAGTGTACAAGAAGAAGAAGACATTGACGTTTTCCTCACTCTTCCCAAAAACGTTCTCAAAATGATTTGTGAGTTATATCGTGAATTATTTTTGACCAAACGTTTAAGGTGTGATGTTAGTTCTACCTCTTAATAGATGATAGAGTCTGTGTGACACAGTGAGTGAGTAGGCGGTTCATGGTGTTGTTTCTGCTCCTCCTGTGCAGACATCACTCTGGAGGTGTTCAGTAAGCGTCTGTGTGGGCAGGAGATCCTCCCCCTCCTCAGCCAGAGGGACTTCGTCCTCCTGTACCGCGGCCCGGGGCCCCTGACCCCCTGGGTCACCACTAGGGGCCGCAGACGGCCCCCAGGAGCAGTCCAACTGAGGAGCACGTCCAAACAGAACACCACCAGCACCACCACCAGCACCACCACCACCACCAGCACCACCACCGACATCAACACCACCACCACTAACACCCCCACCACCACCACCAGCACCACCACTAACACCACCCCCACCAGCAACACCACTAACACCCCCACCACCAACACCACCACCGACATCAACACCACCACCCCCACCACCACCACCAACACCACTAACACCACCAACACCACTAACACCATCAGCACCAACACCACCAACACCACCAGCACCACCAGCAACACCACTAACACCCCCACCACCAACACCACCACCGACATCAACACCACCACCCCCACCACCACCACCAACACCACTAACACCACCAACACCACCCCCACCACCACCCCCACCACCAGCACCCCCACCACCACCAACACCCCCACCACCAACACCACCACCACCAACACCGCCACCACCCCCACCACCAACACCGCCACCACCCCCACCCCAACCACCACCAACACCCCCACCACCAACACCACCACCAACACCACTAACAACACCACCACCACCACCACTAACAACACCACCACCACCACCACCCCAACCAGCACTAACACCTCCACCAACACCACCAACACCACCACCAACACCCCCACCACCAACACCACCAACACCACCCCCACCACCAACACCACCACCAACACCCCCACCACCAACACCACCACCACCCCCACCACCACCAACACCAACACCGCCACCACCCCCACCACCAACACCACCCCCACCACCAACACCACCCCCACCACCAACACCACCCCCACCACCAACACCACTAACACCACTAACAACACCACCACTAACAACACCACCCCCACCAACACCACCACCACCCCCAGCAGCACCAAGCGGTCTCCCCCCACAGCTCCGTGGAGACGCGGTGTGTTGGTCACCAACAGATGGAGAACCTCCTTCCTCTCTGGGGCCGAGTCTGGGGACCTCGGCCGCCTCCTGGACGCTTCCACCTCTCCCCGTCTCCCCGCCCGTCACATCCCCCCCGCCACCGCCACCGCCACCGCCGCCGCCACCACCGCCCCACGGCCCCCGACGCAAGAGCCCGGCGCTGCCCCCGGCCGGACGGAGACACTCGTCTCCACGCACGTCTGCGGCCGTCCCCTGAAGTCCTGCCACCGCCGGGTGGAGCTGAGGCTGAACACGTGCTCCTGGCCGCCGCCGCCGCCGCCGCCGCCGCCGCCGGCGCCGGAGCAGCACGACGGCGCCGGGGGGAGGAGGAGGCGGAGCCCCAGCAGAGCGAACTTCGCCTTACTGCCGACGACGAGAGGGCTCAGCGAAGAGACCGGGAGGCCCCGGGGGGCCACGCCCGCCCCGCCGCCGCCGCCGCCGCAGCAGCCAGGACGTGTGGCGGCGTGGACAGGAAGTCAGGAGAAGGGGAGCGAGGCCAGCGAGGGGGGCGGGCTCACAGGCCTGGGCCGTCTGCCCAGTGGGAACAAGAAAGGGGTGCTGCTGCGGTTCAGGATATGCAAATAGGGGCCGTTGCGGCCCTAGAGACGTTTTTTTTTGTAAATATTATTTTCTTTCTTCATTAAAAACAAGCTTTTTCTGATCAGCCCTATCAGAGATACGGGCTGTCGGTTAGAGATAAGAGAATTGTGCTTTGTCGTACTCAGCAATAAATCAGCCACTACCTGAGACGGTAACAACAGCAACTACATGAAAAGGTTTACCCTGCAGGGTGTCGTCTGCAACACGTCTGAATCCACTACGCTTTTGTCGTGATGACTAGATCATACTTCCGGATTCCAAAAAAAAATGATCTTGCCAATTGTGGCCAATTGTTTCAGATTCAGAAATCTATTTCTATCCACTCTTGAGTCCATCACCGGGAGAAGCACGGAGCAGATGTGTTGTCTAGACACTCGTCACCGACCGCAGGAGACGATCCACCGAGCGAGCTGCAGCGGCGCGCTGGCAGAGGGCTCTGTGGTTGTGGTTTTGTCGGCGTGGCGCCTTGCCTATATCTCCCGTTATTTATAACCTTGTTAATCGTCGACACCGCCGCCTACACGTTTAAACACTGCGGATGCTATTAAACTTCTTAACCAACTCAACGTGACGGATCATGTGTTTCCTGTTTGACGTCACGCCGCCC
>NC_140280.1:912427-937427 GCF_964030765.1 Micromesistius poutassou | reverse complement strand
CACAACCCAACTGGTAATTAACTAACATGTCATGAATTGAATGATGAGTGCTGCGTTAAAATACATAATTTAACGTTTGACATCAAACTTTTATGTGCTGAATGGTTGGTTTCATTGAGTTCTCCAAACGATGTGAAACCATCCTACATTTGGTCTCACACACACACACACACACACACACACACACACACACACACACACCTTGGGACCGTCTATTCTCTTATTGTGTTTACCAAGGCAGAACACACACTTTAGGTGCAAGATGCCTGCGGTCAAATAACGTGGAGACATTGTGTGTGTGGAGTTTGCAGGATCAGCTTCTGGTGTTACAGCCAAGAAGACAAATGAAAAGCTTGTCATTTTGCTCAACTCACGGTCGGTTCATGGTCGGTTTAACACTCCGGTAGTGTCAGTGGGGGTTCTAGGGGGGGGCCAGGGGGGGCCAGTGCCCCCGTAACTCTGAGTCCGGCCCCCCCTGTGGCCCCCCCAAACGAGCCAACCCCACCCCCCGTCAAAAATCGCGCCCCCCCATTAAAACCGGTCTAGAATCGAGAAGTGTTAAACCACCCAGAGCGTTTCCTACATCGTCAAGGGAGTCGCTTCCTTCATGTTGTCTCAAGTTGAATCCATGTTTTACTCGTTGGGGTGTTACTTGACTTTGTGCTGAATGCTCTCTCCTCCTCCCGTCTCCTCATCTGCTCCTCTCTGCTCCTCTCTGCTCCTCATCTGCTCCTCTCTGCTCCTCTCTGCTCCTCTCTCCTCCTCTCTGCTCCTCTCTGCCTCCTCATCTGCTCCTCTCTGCTCCTCTCTCCTCCTCTCTGCTCCTCTCTGCCTCCTCATCTGCTCCTCTCTCCTCCTCTCTGCTCCTCTCTCCTCCTCTCTGCTCCTCTCTCCTCCTCCCGTCTCCTCTCTGCTCCTCTCTGCTCCTCTCTCCTCCTCCCGTCTCCTCATCTGCTCCTCTCTGCTCCTCTCTGCTCCTCACGTCTCCTCTCTGCTCCTCATCTGCTCCTCTCTCCTCCTCACGTCTCCTCTCTGCTCCTCATCTGCTCCTCTCTGCTCCTCACGTCTCCTCTCTCCTCCTCTCTGCTCCTCTCTGCTCCTCTCTCCTCCTCCCGTCTCCTCTCTGCTCCACTAGGAGAGGAGTGAACACTTCCTGGTGCTGTTCTCCTTCCACCTGTTGATCCTCTCCGTGGATCACCTCCAGAAGGACTTCGTCTATGAGGTTCCTGTTTCTCTTTATTCCGTTTAACACAGCAGCAGGGTTTACCTTTGATCACAGAGGATCAAACATTTGAGTAAACGTGCATTGCACTATAATCATTGCTGGCAGTCAGACAATGGTGACAGAAGACAGACCAAACAATATATATATATATATATGTATATATATATATGATCTACGATCTATTTAGTAACCAGGAGAACTCGATATAGGCTTCTGTCCACGGTGGAAACAAACCAAACTGGATGTTCTCTCCATGGTGTTGCAGGGCATCCTTCCACTCTCCGGCCTGACCTTCCGACCTCTGTCGTGGGACTCTGACTCCTCACCCTCAGTAGACGGCTTTGAAGTCAGCAGTAAGTCGCCACCACCAGACCAGCAGCCTAAATACCTACTTGTGTATAAAGGAAGGCATTTAGTTACATTTAGTTTCAGTTGGTTTCTAGTTCGTGTTTTACTGTTTTAGCTGTGCCTGCGTGTTCTATTGTAGCCCTGTACAGAACAATCAGATATGATTGTTGTTGTACAGAACAGATCAGATATGTTGAGTGGAAAGCTCCTTATAAATACAACGTGTATTATTCATTGTTAACAACTGCAAGTTCATGTTATAACCCCACCACGGTCCAGGCCCGTTCAGACGTCGTGTTATTTCCGTCGTACTTTCAGGTGCGATGGTGGACCCCAAGGTGTTCATCTGCCCCAGCGCAGCGGAGGTACGCACCTGGATGGACCACCTGGAGTCCACGCCCCGCCCACTCCCCCCCGCCCACGGCCCGCTGTCCTACCTGGTAACACCGCCACGTTTAAACCATTCACAGAGCAGTCCATTCAAATCGCGATAATCCATCCATCCATCCATCTATTAATTGTTTGCGTCGATTATCAAGTACAAATAAAAAAAACATGTGCTGCGTATTCTTGCAGTCTGGTTCAGATGTAAGGTTCAGGGATCATCATAAAAGGAATTGTTTAGTTTTGCCGGCCGCTTGCTGGACAAAGCAAGAGCGTCCGAAAGGCATCACTTTGGAATTTGAACTTTTGACGGCATTCGCTGTAATTGTTATGTTTGATAGACGTCTACCTCAGCTCACCGCAGCCTCCAGCCTCCTGTCCACAGTGAGGCAGCTTGACGGTTTCTCCTCTCGTCCGCCCTACAGTTACCCTGCGATGAGCTTTGGAAAAGAGAGCAGTTGAAGAAGTTCTTACTCCAAGCGGTGATCCGCGGCTGGGAGGGAACGCCCGTCCACCGCATGGGAGATCCAGCCTTCATATCCACCGTCCGTATCATGAACACACACAGACAGGTAGCAACGCATGTCTGTATTATGAACACACACAGACAGGTAGCAACACATGTCTGCATCATGAACACACAGACAGGTAGCAACGCATGTCTGTATCATGAACACACACAGACAGGTAGCAACGCATGTCTGCATCATGAACACACACAGACAGGTAGCAACGCATGTCTGCATCATGAACACACACAGACAGGTAGCAACGCATGTCTGTATCATGAACACACACAGACAGGTCACCACAGATTTCTTCATTATGAACACACACAGACAGGTAACTATTCCTATCACATCGGATATTTCACGATGAATCCAAATCAAGTCAACATTTAGAGGTTTTGAAGGGCCAAACCACAACATTACATGATTTATTATACTATTAATACAGGTGTTCATAATCAATGCATTGACAGCAGCTTGGGTTCCGAGTGCCTTGTCACCGAGCGGCTGTTGTTAAGTACAGGTGAGCGGTTGGTTCAGAGACGGGCCTAGGAGAACAACAGCCAGACGTCTGCATGTGATCCTGTGAGTCAGGCTCACCGTGACTAACGCGTCTCTCTGGCCCTGCAGGGCGTCACAGAGAGGCTTATGGTTCTCTACCCACTAGACGTGCTGCTGCTGTCGGTGGACAACAACAGGATCTCCATTACGTATGAGGTAACCCGGGAGCCTGCAGTCCTGTACACAGTCCAGTACTGGGTAGTACACAGAGGCAGAAACTCTGGGGGGGAGGCGGGACATAGCCTGGGCCGGAAACCAGAAACCGCAAGGGGCGGAGTTACGTCTAGTTTCCTGTTTCCTTACGGATATGTTTTCCGCCGAAGAGAAACTTAAACTAAGTCTGATTTGTGAGACTATTGTATATGAAAGGTACACAACAGAACACAACAGTACTAAACTACCACCAACTAGTCACCATCCAAAGACAAACGGCATCTGGAACTATTCCAGCCGTTCAGACCTATTCATCAACAACCCAGAGATTTGAGGTAGCTCAGCAGGTAGAGCGGGTCGGCTGGTAACCACAAGGTTGCTGGTTCGATCCCCGGCTCCTCCTCCTCCTAGCGGAGTGTGGAGGTGTCCCTGAGCGAGACGCCCTCACCCTGACTGCTCCCTGACCCGCTGGCTGCTGTCGCCCTGCGTGGTCGACTCCGCCGTCGGTGTGTGAATGTGTGCGTGAATGAACGGGTGAATGTCAGTCAACACTGTGAAGCTCTTTGGATAAAAGCGCTTTATATAAATGAGGACCGTTTACCATTTGAGCCGTAGACGACCCTGACCTGGTGTGTCCTGACAGGGCAGGGTGGCCAGACGCACCGTCCAGGTGGTGGACCGCTCCGTCATCACGGGGCGGCTGGAGTTTGAGTTGAAAGGTAACCTCCTCGACCGCGTTCTGAACCTGAAGTAGACTAACGATTAATGTTAACGTCTTCACACACACATTCTCCTGGTATGTCGGTGGGTGTGATGGAGGAAGTGGAATACAGTTGAAAATAATACATGGAAACAAAACACAACTGTAAATAAGTATTGAGTGAACAATCTGAGAATAATACATACCTAACACAATATACATATAAAAAATATATATATATATATAAAAGTCAAAGATGCACGCTACCACCCAGTCTGAACAACAACAGGTTGAACTCTCTAGACCCACAACCACGGCCACCCAGCTTTATGGTGCCTTCTATTTGTCCACCCGACTCGATCTGCGAGTCGGATTTCCGAGTTACGAACCGGAAGTTGCAAATAGCACGCCCCCCCGAGGTCGGAAAAACGACTCGTCAACTCGTCTGAACTCAGAGGACCCCGAGTTCAGTAACAAAGACGGCTACTCCGAGCATCACATGTAGTAAACATTGTGGTTTTCTACTATTTTAAGCACTTGTGTTTTTGTTGTAACCAAATGAAGAAGTCGTACACATAGCACTGTATACTGTTACCTACAGGCATGTCGTTACAGTCTTATTATGTGTTAAATACCGCATATTTTGTAGCTTGTGCCGCTGAAATTGGCTAGAGACGCTCCATGTTGCTATGACAACAACGCCGATTCTTGAGCAGAAAGCAGAGCTCCGACTCGTCTTGTTGTGTTGCCAAATAGAAGGAAAAACACGGAGGTCACTCGTTTTACGAGACGGATGTGACGTCACACCCGAGCTGCAAGTCGCGATTACGAGACAAATAGAAGGCACCATTAGACCGTTGACAGAAGTTAGCCGACATGTTAGTCCACATGTTAGCCCACGAGAAACGTCCTCCGCCAGCAGCCGACCACCGACCACGGGGTCCGGCCCACCGGGGCCCGACGCGGCGTTGTGATTGGCCGGTTGGTTGGTGTTTGTTGGGGGCGGTGGGCTGAGCACCTGATGACGCGGAGCGGGGCGGAGTGCAGAAGGTGTGAGGGGAGGAGGTGATGATGATGATGACAGGCTGTTGGTGGTTTGCAGGGGAGCTGCTGGAGCCCTTGCAGATGTCGTGCACGTGTCTCCAGGACCTCCACACCTGGCTGTTCCTCCTCAAAGCGGTACGGCGGCGTTCCCGATGCTTTGTTTGAACAGCTGGATTAGCTCGTCCCACTGACGAGCTAATCCAGCTGTTGGTGGTTGGTGGTGATGATTGGAGTTAATCAGTTTAGCAGTTAAGCCTTCATTTATGTATATGTGTTTATAAGTATATGTATATAAGATATATACATATACTTATAACACTTATAACATATACACGTATATGTATATAAGTGTTTGATCCGTTGAGAAGTGGGTAGATCAACCCCATCCTACTTACAATGATATACTTACAAAGTGCATTACGTAAAATCCCTCTAGCGTATCCTACTCTTGCCCCGGGCATTCTTGAAATGATTTCATCGCTGCTGTTTTACTTTGTCACGAATTGACGTTGTAAACCTACCAGAGGCCACAACAACAACAACAGTACTCATGATCTAGATCGTGATCCCCATGGTCTGTATTCTGTGATCCCACCCCAGCCAAAGAAGGCCAGCCCAGAGTGGGGGTCTCACCGCTACAAGGGCCCTCTTCCACTGCTGCCCCAGCTCCCCAGGAACCACAACAACAAGACGTGTCCAGACGTGATGGTCAAGGCCGACCACCGCTGGCACCACCCCAGAGGAACGCCCGTGGACAACGGCATGCACAGCAGCCGCGTGTTCTAGCAGGAGGAAGTCTCTGGAGGAGGACGCGCGCTCCAAGCCCCCGCTGGAGAAACGCTCAGGAACTCTCAGGGTTGTAAGGGACCTGTTTCACCTAGCGGCCATATTGGTTGGTTGGGTGGTTTATTTTGGAGACCATGACAACTCAGTGTGTTGCTGTTAGTTCTGCATTCCGTCTCCCCACCACGTCCCCAGTTGAGTTGTCGTGGTTTCCCCCCCCCAGACTCTAGACTAGAGCGAAGGTTTACTCTCCCAGCTGACCCAGAGGGCCGCTGGGTGAAAGGGGTTCGTCTAACGAGGTGAAGAAGATGCATTTATTTCCGTATGAGGAGATGACGTTAACCGTACGACTTTTCTCATGTTTCGAGAAAACAGACAAGAATCCTATTCTGTATCTTAAGTGTTTACACAACATCTAGAATGGAGCAGTTGTTAGCCTTTAGTATTTGAGAACAAAACTCTAAAATGAGTTTGTAGTTTTTTTTATTCCATTCAATGTGTGTTCAATGAACCAATCAGACCAAACACAAAATAAAGAGAAAATACTTTTGTTTATTTCATCAAGATGTACAGTGTTTTGCAATACAGTACAAAGACAGTGTATGATAGAAATGTAATTGTTATTGATTTTGTATTAAAATGTATGCTGATATAAATAACCATCAAAAAGCTATGGAGGCATTTTTCTCTTCTTTATACATTTGGCGTAGTAGTACGTAGGCTACATCTAAAGGATGTAAACTCCTCTTCTCCATAGATACGACCCAGCTATTGGAGTATAAATACACATGCTGCAAAAGCAAAACCATTAAATTAGAACAAACAGCTTATAGGAAGGGAATGGATTTATAAACATGTGCCGTTGGAATATAGCTTTCATACTAATGACGATTATGAATCGTTCAGAACAATATGCCTTGTGCCAAAAGCGTCCAACTTGGGGACCACCTGGGATTAGAGAATCGGGGAAATCGCCAGGGATAATTTCATCGGGAACTTGCAGGCCGCTTCAGTGCGTTGTGTGGTCTAAAAATGAATGATTGAAGTAATCTAGGAAGATCAGAATGATGGGATCACTCACAGTTGAGAATCTTTGCAGCATATGAGGACACATCTGGTTGAGTCGTGGGACTCAGCAACAGTGGTGCTTCCTAGTGCCAAATTGCTGTGTGATGTTACAAAAACGAATGCAGTGCAGATAACTGAAGTTAAAGCAATTTAACTTTTTTTGGGGCCAATTTTGAAGATGGACTTTTTTTTTTTTCACAAAATGTTCTGAATCCGATTTCTCTAAAAAAAAAGAAACGCAATCATTGCCAGCATGAACAAAGACATCGAAGGGACTTCTTCGACAGACAGGCTGGCTTATAGTGTCTCGTAATATGTGTACTAGAGCAAGTCAAAAACAGTGTCATAATTACGTCTGTATCGGGAGTTCATTCACAGCCAGTGTGCAAGAAAAAGTCGAATCAGAGCGACACAAATACACGATAACCAAAACCGCAAAGATAGAAAAAAATACCTCTGCTCTCTTGGTTTAGCACCTGCACCAGGGACACCAGGGCCTCCTGTCGACGGTGTCGTGAACCAGGGGTCAGGCGACCGCAGGCGGCGGCGGCCCACAGGCCTCCAGCCCGCCCCCTCCCCCCCCCGCCGCCGCCCCCCCCCCCCTCCACCGCGCCGCCGGCCCCCTACTGACCCCCCTGCAGTTTCTGCGTGACACACTTGATGCGGATGTTCTCTCGGAGGTTGCGCAGACGTGCGCTGCGGCTCGTGATTTCCTCCACGTACGTTTTGGGGAACCAGCCCCGTTCCCCATCGGACAGACGGATCCCCTCCACCCAGCCTGGGGAAGAACCAGCCCCCCCACAGATGCTGTTAGCACGCTCTAGCACTCTGTAGCACTCTCTAGCACTCTGTATCACTCTCTAGCACGCTCTAGCACTCTCTAGCACTCTCTAGCACTCTGTAGCACTCTCTAGCACTCTCTAGCACTCTGTAGCACTCTCTAGAACTCTCTAGCACTCTGTAGCACGCTCTAGCACTCTGTAGCACTCTCTAGAACTCTCTAGCACTCTCTAGCACTCTCTAGAACTCTCTAGAACTCTCTAGCACTCTCTAGAACTCTCTAGCACTCTCTAGCACTCTCTAGAACTCTCTAGCACTCTCTAGAACTCTCTAGCACTCTCTAGCACTCTCTAGAACTCTCTAGAACTCTCTAGCACTCTCTAGCACTCTCTAGAACTCTCTAGCACTCTCTAGCACTCTCTAGAACTCTCTAGCACTCTCTAGCACGCTCTGTTCTGTTTGCAATGGTTACTTTTGTACATAGCGTTAGCCTCATAGCACAATGGCCTCAGTCATATTTTCAGGTTCATCTTGTATTTAGTGTAAGAAATGCCTCAAGTCTAACAGATGACTGAAGCAGATAGTGGTGATGGGATGTAAAAGGCACTCTTAACCTAAGGCACTCACTTAGGTTAGGTAAGATATCACAATTTGGCCAAAATAAGATTTTTTTTGTGAGAATTAAAAAATGTTCAATCGCATACAATTTTAAACGTCACCCAAAAACAAATGTACATTTAAAATCCGTAAGAAGTTAAAAATGTTTATGTTTTTTTTTAAATGTACATTTGTTTCATGGTCCGTGAAGTGAACTGCTGCACGCTGGACTGAGCTGAGCCTCACCGTCTCCCGTGATGTTGGTGGCCTGCAGCACGTCGGCCTTCTCCAGCGTCAGCTCGTCGTGCTCCTGGCCCTGGTAGCTCCGGATGCACTGGACCTGGGACAGGTCTGCAGGGGGGGGGGGAGGGGGGGAGACCGGGGGGGTCAACGGACACCAGCGTTGTGCAAGTTCACACTTCACGTGAACTAGTTCAAGTTCAGTTCATTGACTGTTTTTTTTAGAAACTTTTAGAAGAAAAACAGTTGGAGTGAGTATTCTGTGCTTATCTTTTAAAATGAATCCTCTCCATTACCTGCTGTCCATCACTACGATCTCAGATTGTCGTGGATATTATTTGTACACATTGTTTCATTCATCACAACTAAGGCAGTAACTCTATTTAATAAACACATCATCTGGACCTAAGCGTCAATTCAGAACGTCACAAAATCTGAACTAGTTCAAGTTCAAGTTCTTTAGTTAAAAATAATATTTTCAAGTTCAAGTTCTTTAGTTAAAAAACAATATTTTTAACTAAAGAACTTGAACTAATTAAAGTTCAAGTTCATTTTTCTATGAACTTTGAACTGAACGTAACATAATATGTTAAGCAGAAAAATGAACTTGTTCAATGAACTAGTTCTTTTGAACTAGTTCAGTTCATGCACAACACTGACGGACACGGGGGGGGGGGGGGGGGGGCGACCTTCGTTCGGACCCCCACTGACCTTCGTTCTCACAGGCCTGCTCCTTGTCCTCCAGGGGGTGGGATGGGAACATGGCTGTGATCCACCTCTGCTTCCCGCTCCTGGGGTCACATGACCGCAACGGGAGAGAGAGAGCCACTGGTTAAAGATTCAGCCGCGTTGGGCGCCCCGGTGGCGCATACCATATATAGTCCTAATCGCAGAGACCCAGGATCGAATCCGACCTGGGTCATTTACTGCATGTCCTCCCCTCTGTCTTCCACACTTTCCTCTCTGTCTCTCTCTATAATAAAGCTGAAAAATGCAAAAAATTAATCTTTAAAGATTCAGCCGCACCACAGGACACGACGGGGGGGGGGGGAACACAGCGGAGATGAATCACTGGAATCAGACCGTAGGATGTCCGTCAATGATGGGGTTAGTGTGACAGATTAAAACGTCGTTCTTTGTTTAAACCATCAGAAAAAGGACATAGCGATGTAGTGTAGCTACACCTCCAGCCACTAGGGGCTGCTAGTGGACACGACAGCAACAACGCAGAGCAACACTTCTTCATCACGTTATCTGGTTTGAAATGAATGAGCTTGTCTTATCATTGCAGCCAATTTCGGAGGAATTGGTTTCTTGGGTTCTTCGTCGCTACACAGGGGTGAGCATCGGGATGAAGACGAAGTCGATGACGAAACACCTTCGGAGATCGGGACCAATCGGGACCTTTGAGAAGCTCTCAAAGCTCCCTTTGTGCTCTGAACACATCTGTCACCGTTTAAAAGTGGCCGACTTTTCTGGGGGCAACCAGAGTGCAGTTCAAACTCACTCCGTGAGAGCCTTGAGCAGGATCTGGTGCTTGGGCTGCTGCCCCCCGCACAGCTGCAGGTGGAAGATGAAGCCGGAGATGCCCTGCAGCTTCTGGCTGAGGTCCTTCACTTTCAGCTCTCCTATCTTGGCGTGGACAAACACCACGAACTTCCACGTGCTGCGGAGAGGGGAGCAGAGGAGCAGGGGGAGCTGTGACACGCAGTGGACACCAGGGGGCGCTGTGACACGCAGTGAAACAACAGGGGGCGCTGTGACATGCAGTGAACACCAGGGGGGCGCTGTGACACACAGTGAACACCAGGGGGAGCTGTGACATGCAGTGTCACAGTTATGGTTATTTTCTTCACAGGACAATGTGCCTCTAAACAAAATTAACAAATAAATGATTACATGAATAAATAAATATATGAATGAATACATTAAGTAATTAATATTATAACAAATAAAATGTCTGAATTTATACATAAAAACCCTGATCATCTAATTTCTAATAATACAAATAATAACAGATTCATCCAGAAACCCTTTTCAAACTCTGTCTGTCTGTCTGTCTGTCTGTCTGTCTGTCTGTCTGTCTGTCTGTCTGTCTGTCTGTCTGTCTGTCTGTCTGTCTGTCTGTCTGTCTGTCTGTCTGTCTGTCTGTCTGTCTGTCTGTCTGTCTGTCTGTCTGTCTGTCTGTCTGTCTGTCTCTCTCTCTCTCTCTCTCTCTCTCTCTCTCTCTCTCTCTCTCTGTCTCTGTCTCTGTCTCTCTCTCTCTCTCTCTCTCTCTCTCTCTCTCTCTCTCTCTCTCTCTCTCTCTCTCTCCCCTCTCTCTCCCCCCTCTCTCCCCCCCCTCTCCCCGTCTGTCTGTCTCTCTCCCCGTCTGTCTGTCTGTCCGTCTCTCTCTCTCTCTCTCTCCCCCTCTCTCTCCCCCCGTCTGTCTGTCTGTCCGTCTCTCTCTCTGTGTGTACTCACTCCTTGCGTCTGGAGAGCAGCAGACAGTCGTTGAAGAGGTGCAGGTACACGGGCTTGGTGGGCAGCTTCAGCTTGGAGCCTGAGATGCTCATGGTGTGGGTGTCCACCTCCAGCAGCTCCCCGTGCTTCACCAGCCAGCGGGACTGGGAGATGAGAGGGAAGATCTGTCCGGAGGGCAGAGAGAGGAGAGCGCGTCCCGGTTAGGAGGTTAGGAGGTTAGGTTAGGACGGCCCCCGCTGCTTCGTCAGCAACACGTCTGCACAGGCGGCGACGCCGACCAGAGACAAAGACGCTACACCGCCCAAAACCAAAACACTTCACACCTTGCTCTCGAAATGGATTTTCTTGTTGAGGTGAATGAGTTCCTCCATCCGCTTCATCGACTGCACGCTGCAATTGCACTCCTTGATGATCTTCGGAATAAGATGAAATAAGATTAGATTTTTTTTAGTTTCATTGAATAACATATCAGATACTAAGTACAGTATAAGCTCTGATATCAGTGTGTGTCCAGTGACGGCTAACGTATTCTTGAATGATTATTCAGATGACTGTCGTTATTGTGTGTGCGGCGATACCTTCTTCAGCTCGTTGAAAGCTTTCGTGGCCGTGTCCTCGTCTCTAGAGCCCGGAGTCGTCCTCTTTAGAATATTCTGGAAAAATATGTTTGGATAAACTTTAAACTTTTTATATTTATATATAAATCGTTTTAAAAATAAATTAGAAGTAAGCAAATGCATACAAAGATTTTCTTCTTTTTTTTTCTTTTTGTATATATATATAATCGTTGACATCCCTATCTAGTTAATCATCAAGCCTTTTCCAGCTACCTCCTCCTCAGAAGAAGAAAAAGGGTTAAAAAAAATCCTGGACCTGAACCTAAAAAAACAGATTTGGCAGCAGGGGCCCGGCCTGGATCAGAGCTGGGCCTGGATCAGAGCCCCGCCCCCCAGCGTGAGGGCGGAGGGCTGACACTGAGGCTCCTTGAGGCTCCTTGAGGCTCACTGAGGCTCCTTGAGGCTCCCTGAGGCTCACTGAGGCTCACTGAGGCTCCTTGAGGCTCACTGAGGCTCCTTGAGGCTCCTTGAGGCTCCCTGAGGCTCCTTGAGGCTCACTGAGGCTCCTTGAGGCTCCTTGAGGCTCACTGAGGCCTGAGGCCTCTCGCTGAGGCTGCGTACCTCCACCAGCATCTTGAGGCGTGTGATCCTCTGGAAGGGCAGGATGAGGAAGGAGGTGAGAGGCAGCCTCTGGCACACCGCGTCCTCCTCCAGACGGGCCAAGATTCCCGGGAAGCGAGCGTTCTCCAGCCTGGGGGAGGAAGCCACAGGAGATAAGAACGTGTTATATAATGATCGTAGATTACAGATAATTGTTAAATGGAATCCATACTAATGTTGGGCGGTCCTTGTAATTTCCATAAAATAATGACATAAACATGTACATGCACATATATTCTGCATTTATTTATTGTAATGATCTCTCTGCCGTTGCCCATACAAAGCCCTGAGTCGTCTGCTGTTCAAACTGGGCTTTATAAAT
Source organism: Micromesistius poutassou (assembly GCF_964030765.1). Lineage (NCBI taxonomy): Eukaryota > Metazoa > Chordata > Actinopteri > Gadiformes > Gadidae > Micromesistius > Micromesistius poutassou. The sequence goes on along the minus strand of NC_140280.1, from coordinate 925,033 downwards.
AAAACGGATTGAAAATAGATTGACACGTCCGTGTTGTTATGTGATGTTGTTATGACAACACTTATCCTCATCTGTAGATGGGTGATGGACTCTGCGTTCACTGCCTTTTAGGAGTAGAGTTAAATAGTCAATGTGTCAATGTCAATTTATTTATATAGCGCATTTACAGACGGCTTAGCCGCACCAAAGTGCTTCACAATAAAGTGCAATTAGTAAATACAGGAAGGCACAAAAACAAAAAGGACTACAGTTCAAATAAATTAAGAAATGCAGAAAAAGAGAACATTTAAAACTAAACACTGGCGCATAAAGGGAGACACTAGCCAAAGGCAAATAGTGTCTGGGTGGCCTGTGATTACATTTGAATCTTGTCCTGGTAAACGCAACCAGACTGTAATCGTGATCGAAAAACCAGCCCGAAAACCAGCCCTCAGTCCTCGCAGACCGCCTGAGAGCGAGACAGACGTCCATAATTAATTGAATTTATAAAGCGCTTTTCTAGACACTCAAAGCGCTTTACAGTGAAGGGGAGGACCTCACTAACCACCACCGGTGTGTGTAGCACCCACTGGGTGATGCACGGCAGCCAGTCGGCGGCAGAACGCTCACCACACACCAGCTGGAGGTGGAGAGTGAGGGAGTTAATGAATCAGCCAATCATACAGCGGGGGTGATTAGGGGTCAGGTTGAATGAGCCTGATTGGTCAGTCTGACCCAGGACACCGGGGGGGTCCCCTACTCTTTTGTGATAAGTGCCCTGGGATCTTTTATGACCTCAGTGAGTCGGGACCTCGGTTTTACGTCTCCTCCGAAGGACGGCCATGGCGACACCGCGGGTACGGGGCTGATCTGCGTGTGAGCGTGTACACACAACGTGTGAGCGTGTACACACAACGTGTACAGCGGCTTTTACGAACGCGGACTATAGACCAGGTGTTTGTGTCGTCACGGTGCACACGGGGAGGCCCGGCTTACAGCAGCCGCTGGTAGGTCTGCTCCTGGTAGGCCTGGTTGGTGACGTAGGGCAGGTAGACCCGGCGCAGCGCCGGGCCGTGGTCCAGCACGATGTCGCACACGTCGAAGCGCAGGATGTCCTGCTCCAGGCGCCGCTCCAGGGCCTGCAGGAACCTGGAGGGAGGGACGGAGGATCAGGACGCGTGGGGGACAGTAAGTAAGACAGTAAGTAAGTAAGTAAGTAAGTAAGTAAGTAAGTAAGTAAGTAAGTAAGTAAGCACATTTACACACAGCATACACTGACCAAAGTGCTGTACAATGTCAATAAATAAAAACAAATAGTAAAAAGAAAAGAAATATATATATGTGTATATATATATATATATAATACAATAAAATACAACAATACAATTGGACCAGAAGTCCTCATATGAATACAGAACACAATACAGTGGTAGACAACGGTGGTAATGTCGTACACACATCAGAGAACAACAAGTGGAAGACGTTCATCGGGGCTGCAGGTGAGATCTGAGCGTTGTAGAGCAGAAGAGAGTAAAGAACTAGGGCTGCTCGATTATGGACAAAAAAATCATAATCATGATTATTTTGGTCAATATTGAAATCTCGATTATTCAAACGATTATTTTGAAAACATGATGCATTTATTCATAATTTCTCTCCAAAAAAAACACTTTGTAAATGAGAACTTCGAAATTTCCCCTTAAAAATATACACAGAATGGTCAAATAGAAAATAAAGTCCAGATATGAATCCAGCTGTTCTGCAACAGTTTCAACTCGATTATATTAGTTTGGTGATCGTTTGAAATCGAAATCGAAATTCGATTAATCGCCCAGCCCTAGCAAGAACATAAACTTTGCACCCTTCCCCTCAACAGGTATTCTCACAGCCTCATTTCACCTCCTAACAGCTGACGGATGGCGATGCCGTTTGGATCAAATGAGAACCAAACTGTAGTGACTAAATCTTATCGACAACTCCTTCAATGGCTTCAATGAAATGCTAAAAAAAACATTCCCGGCGACCTCTGTGAAGAGGAGAGAGGTCGAGAGGGAGGGCGACCACAGCGTCACAACACAGCGGCGGCCGTCGCGTTCACTTCACCTCTCACTGACATCTTTGACTTCGGGCAGCTTGGAGAAGAGCCACTGCTTGTCCTGCACGCCCAGGCACTCGGCCAGCTCCGGGGACGTCATGAAGTGGTCCACCGCGATGCTCAGACTGCGGATGTACGACGCCTCCGACGTCACCAGCTCAAACTTGGCCTGCGTTCAAAAAGGAAATGAAAAAAGAAAGAATTGGGGTTTTTGAATAAAGATTGGGATGTTAGGGGGGGGGGGCGCCCCGGTGGCGCAAGACGGGCTAAGACGCGTACCATATATTAGGCACGGTCCTAATCGCAGAGACCCAGGATCGAATCCGACCTGGGTCATTTACTGCATGTCTCTGTCTCTCTCTATAATAAAGCTAAAAAATAAATCTTAAAAAAAAAAGATTGAGATGTTCAGGGTCTAGTTGTGAGAAAGGAGCTGAACCCTGAATCCTGTGAAATGTGACACGCAACCGAAATGAAAGTTAGTTAACGCATGAACATATCACGGCCATCCTTGGGCCACAGGGCAAATGAATCAAACTAAAAAACGAATTTGTCCTTTGAACGTCCCTTGAGCGTTCACCTCTTGCAGTTTCCTCTCCTCGTTGCTGAAGTTGTCCAGCTGGCCGCTGGTGCGGACGTCGGGGATGTCCTGCCACAGGGCGAAGGCGGAGCCCCGCGACGAGCGGAAGGAGCTGGAGGGAGACAGGTTGGAGGGAGACGGGCAGCCGTCCGACCCCTCTCCCTTCAGCTCCTCCTCAGGGCCCGGCTCCTTCCCCTGCTGCCTCTGGATCTCCCGGTTGATGGCCACGTCGCTGTACTCCTGGTACAGGATGGCTGGAGGAGGAGGGGCGGCGACAGACAGACAGACAGACAGACAGACAGACAGACAGACAGACAACAGCGACGGTCAGGAGCTGAACGAGGAAAGGACGCTGGAAGGCGAGCGTTGGGGAGTGTGAGTGCGACGGCTCGTGTGACGTACAGCTCGGCAGGAACCGCGATAAGCGCTTGGAGCTGGCCACCGTGGACGGCGTGCCCAAGTCCTCCTCGATGGACTTCTTTCGCATCCTGTTGGGAATCGTCGTGCTGTAGAGGGAGAAAAAAAAACACCGAATCAGATGCACCGTTCCCATGTTTTACAGACGGTGATTCGTGCTTCCACTGGTTTGCCCTTTGCACGTGACCCACCCCAGCTTGGTGCTCCAGCGCTGCAGCAGCATGCCGGGGTCCGCGTTGGCCGGGGAGGGCGGGGCCCCCACGGGCCCCTGAGGAGCGCTGTCGCCGGGGCCCCCCGGGCTGCGCTGCCTCGCGGTGCTCTTGGCTGGAGACAGGCCCACAGAGAGAGGGGGTCAAGGTGAAGGCACGTGGACAAAAGTATTCATATTTACTCCGACTTTCATTCTCAGGGCGCGCTCACACCGGGCCGTCTGTACCCGGGTACGTCTGCCCCCTAGAGTCTAGATGGTTTGGCGTTAGTGTGAGCGCGCCGTCCGTACTCCAGTAGTACAGCTCAGCTCCGTGGCCTCAGTACACGTCACAGGAGAGGTGTGCTCAGGCCACGGTACACATGCTAGTGAGCCGACACCTGAGCTGGATGACAACAGAGAAAAGAGGCAACCGTTGCCTAGTGTGAGCACAGGCCAGCGGCACAGTGGGGGGTGGGGGGCAATCGTACTGGAGTTACGGTACTGGGACACTTTGCCCAGTGTGAGTGCGCCCTCAGAGAGATTTTAAGCAGTTTTCTGTGCTCCAGCATCACTGACAATCGGAATGACTTCCATAGCTAGTGACACGTCTGAATTAAAAGAGCGACGGAAAACATTTACTTAAAAGAAAACGGAGGGACTGCGTCCACCCCTGCCCGAGTACAGCCCGCTTCGGATGAATGAAAATGACACGGTAACGCCAAATGAGTGAGTGAGTGAAAGATAACGGGTTACTCGGCTTGTAGCTGCATCCTGGGGGGGGGGGTCTAGAGTTATGTCACTTGGGTTTGACTTCCTGCCCTGCCTCCCAACAGCTACTTACGGTCTGGGTGGGGCGGCGGGGGGGGGGGGGCAGCAGCCGGGGCTCTGTCTGTCCCTGGAGGCGACCCGGGCAGACAGAGACTTCCCCAGCTTCAGGGCGAAGGAGCCCTTCCTCTGGGACAGCTGCAGTCTGGAGATGAGCTCCGACGCCGAGAAGCGCCGGTGCTCGTGGTCCACCTGGCGCGACGGGGGCAAAGAGTTCCGCCCCGCGGTGGGGGGGGTCAACGCGCCCTCCGCCGGCCCGCAGCCCTCCAGGGAGCCCGCCGGATCCGGGTCCTCCTCCTCCGTGATGTGAAGGGGCTCGTCCGGCGCGTCGAAGGCGTCCGGGCCGTCGGCGGAGCGGCGGGGGGGGGCGGGGGCGTCCACAGCAGCCTCGGGCCGCGGAGGAGGAGGAGGACGGTGACGGCTTCCTGTCTCCGGCGGAGGAGAGGCTTCACTCGGGTCCTCCTCTAGAAAGCAACGAAAGGTCCCTGGGAAGATGTAGTCCCCGTCCACCGGGCTGCCCAGAGACTCGTCGCTTGTGCTGTCTGGTGAATAAACGCGCATCTTTCGCCCTGGAAGAAAAGAGAGAGCGACACGTGTGTTAGGTGTTAGGTGTTGCGTGTAAGAGTTAAGTGTAAGTAAGTACCCTGACGATGTAACCAGCCGGGACATCACCGCCGCCTCGGGGTGGCTCATGTTTGTCATTCCTGTGAAGGCGATGCGTACATATCTTCTGTCCTAACGGATCATGGATGCTCAGAACTCACGGATGCTCTTCTCCCTCAGGGAGCCCTGTGACAGCCGTCTCTGGGGCTGACTCGACTCCGGGCTCTGGCAGCCGGAGCCCTCGGGGGCCGAGGCGGGGTGGGCGGGGGAGGAGGGGGTCAGACGCCCCTCTGCACGGGGCCCACCGCCGGGCCCCGTGCCGAGGGAGGAGGCCAGCGGGACCGGCAGGGGCAGGCTGAGGGCCGTCTGCAGGGGGCGGCGGCACCCCCCCCGGGTCACAGCCGGCGGCCGCTCCGTCTCTCTCTCGTCGTCCGTCGACGTCTCTGTGATGACGACGGCGCCACCGGCGCGCCCGTTGAGCTCGTCTCCGCACTCCGGAGGCGTGGAGCCCACGGTGCTCCGGAGATCCAGCAGGGAGCGTTTGAGTCCGTTGAGGGGGGCCAGGGGGGTGGAGAGGGGGGCCAGGGCGGTGGAGAGGGGGGCCAGCGGGGCGGAGAGGGGGGGGGCCAGGGCAGTGGAGAGGGGGGCCAGGGGGGCGGAGAGGGGGGGGGCCAGGGCGGTGGAGAGGGGGGCCAGCGGGGCGGTGGAGAGGGGGGCCAGCGGGGCGGTGGAGAGGGGGGGGGCCAGCGGGGCGGTGGAGAGGGGGGGGGCCAGCGGGGCGGTGGAGAGGGGGGCGGTGTCCTGCGTCTCCCCGCCGGGCCGGGCGCCGCCCGGGGGGGGGCCGTGGAGCCTGGCGGTCAGCGGCTGCTGCAGCTCGATGAAGGCCAGCGTCTCCTGCCGGCACACGGCCACGTGCTTCTGGTGGCACGGCCGCACACACAGGGGCCTGCCGTCGCGGCCCTCGCCCAGGGCCTGGGCGTCGCCGGAGCCCGGGATCCACATGGCTCCGGGGTCCTCCACTCGGCGGTGGAAGGCGTTGACGTGGCGCTGGAAGTCAGGAAGAAGAGGGGCGAGTCCATACCCGGGTAGCATGGCCGAAGGAAGTCATGGGTGCTGCTGGGAGGGAGAGACACGGTGAGACGGGAACGCACGGTGAGAGGAGAGCGTGTACAGGATGTCGTTTCAAGCAGACTTAAGCCGTTTCTCAATTCGCGTTCTCGTGTGTACTCGTGTACTTGTGTTCTCGGTAAACGTCATCAGTGGTGGCCCCAAGCACTGTTCCAATTCCAAGTACGCGAGAACGCGAGTACTGTCGTAAAACCCGTGTGTGTTCTCGATGCGTTCTCGATGAGGCCGTTCCACCGAGGACGCATCGGAGGTGACTCGTGTGGACTTGGGACCGTTAAATATCCCAGGATGCATCATCGAGTCCGCTGCTGTTCCAGTCGCAGAGTGCGTACTCGCGTTCTCGGAAGTCTGTACTTGAAAGTCCGGACTTGCCAAGTACGTACTTCCAAGTCCGCGAGTACGTAGTCCGCGTACTTGGTATTGAGAAACGGCAATAAATAGTCTCCTGTTTTAATACCTTTCTTACCCTGAATGCACCTTGTTTCTTGTTTATCAAATTATTCTCAAACTGGAACATTACAACGTCGGCGTGTAAATGCTCAAATGTGTTCAGAATGTAAACCCCCGTTTGTCAATAGACCAGTGCGTCAGTAGTATGTCCCGTAATGTCCAGGAATACTTTTCTAGTTTTAGGTGGAGGAGGGAAATACGTTGTTGGCTCAGACTCCCCACAGCTTACACACGAGGATCATGACCGACTGGAATGTTCCAGATGGGGATAAAGCTATAGCTGCCTCCATGTTTCTTTTTGCCATTACAGCAGCAGGCCACTTATCTGGCAATTTGATACGGGCGACTGGACAGAACCCGGTCTTAGCAGCTTGGCTTAGTGTCACCAGAGGATTCCCTGGACCTGTTCAAGTGTTGCACAGTAGCAACCAGTTAAACAGAACAGAGGACCCATTGTTAATATACTATAGGCTGCGGTGTACAGGAACCACGCAAACACTGGAACCACGTTACACAGTACAGGAACCACGCTGACACAGTACAGGAACCACGCTACACACACAGGAACCACGCTGACACAGGAACCACGTTACACACACAGGAACCACGTTACACAGTACAGGAACCACGCTGACACAGGAACCACGTTACACAGTACAGGAACCACGTTACACAGTACAGGAACCACGCTGACACAGTACAGGAACCACGCAAACACTGGAACCACGCTACACAGTACAGGAACCACGCTAACACTGGAACCACGTTACACAGTACAGGAACCACGCTAACACTGGAACCACGCTAACACAGGAACCACGCTAACACAGGAACCACGCTAACACTGGAACCACGCTAACACACGCTAACACTGGAACCACGCTAACACAGGAACCACGCTAACACTGGAACCACGCTAACACAGGAACCACGCTAACACAGGAACCACGCTAACACTGGAACCACGCTAACACACGCTAACACTGGAACCACGCTAACACAGGAACCACGCTAACACTGGAACCACGCTAACACACGCTAACACTGGAACCACGCTAACACAGGAACCACGCTAACACTGGAACCACGCTAACACAGGAACCACGCTAACACAGGAACCACGCTAACACACGCTAACACTGGAACCACGCTAACACTGGAACCACGCTAACACACGCTAACACAGGAACCACGCTAACACACGCTAACACTGGAACCACGCTAACACTGGAACCACGCTAACACAGGAACCACGCTAACACTGGAACCACGCTGACACTGGAACCACGCTAACACAGGAACCACGCTAACACTGGAACCACGCTAACACTGGAACCACGCTCACACACGCTAACACTGGAACCACGCTAACACTGGAACCACGCTAACACTGGAACCACGCTAACACTGGAACCACGCTAACACTGGAACCACGCTAACACTGGAACCACGCTAACACTGGAACCACGCTAACACTGGAACCACGCTAACACACGCTAACACAGGAACCACGCTAACACTGGAACCACGCTAACACACGCTAACACAGGAACCACGCTAACACACGCTAACACTGGAACCACGCTAACACTGGAACCACGCTAACACAGGAACCACGCTAACACTGGAACCACGCTGACACTGGAACCACGCTAACACAGGAACCACGCTAACACTGGAACCACGCTAACACTGGAACCACGCTCACACACGCTAACACTGGAACCACGCTAACACTGGAACCACGCTAACACTGGAACCACGCTAACACTGGAACCACGCTAACACTGGAACCACGCTAACACTGGAACCACGCTAACACTGGAACCACGCTAACACTGGAACCACGCTAACACACGCTAACACAGGAACCACGCTAACACTGGAACCACGCTAACACACGCTAACACTGGAACCACGCTAACACTGGAACCACGCTAACACACGCTAACACTGGAACCACGCTAACACACGCTAACACAGGAACCACGCTAACACTGGAACCACGCTAACACAGGAACCACGCTAACACTAGAACCACGCTAACACACGCTAACACAGGAACCACGCTAACACTGGAACCACGCTGACACTGGAACCACGCTAACACTGGAACCACGCTAACACTGGAACCACGCTAACACTGGAACCACGCTAACACACGCTAACACAGGAACCACGCTAACACACGCTAACACTGGAACCACACTAACACACGCTAACACAGGAACCACGCTAACACACGCTAACACTGGAACCACGCTAACACAGGAACCACGCTAACACACGCTAACACTGGAACCACGCTAACACAGGAACCACGCTAACACACGCTAACACAGGAACCACGCTAACACAGGAACCACGCTAACACTGGAACCACGCTAACACACGCTAACACAGGAACCACGCTAACACACGCTAACACTGGAACCACGCTAACACAGGAACCACGCTAACACACGCTAACACAGGAACCACGCTAACACACGCTAACACTGGAACCACGCTAACACAGGAACCACGCTAACACAGGAACCACGCTAACACACGCTAACACTGGAACCACGCTAACACAGGAACCACGCTAACACAGGAACCACGCTAACACACGCTAACACAGGAACCACGCTAACACACGCTAACACAGGAACCACGCTAACACACGCTAACACAGGAACCACGCTAACACAGGAACCACGCTAACACTGGAACCACGCTAACACAGGAACCACGCTGACACTGGAACCACGCTAACACAGGAACCACGCTAACACTGGAACCACGCTAACACACACTAACACTGGAACCACGCTAACACAGGAACCACGCTAACACAGGAACCACGCTAACACACGCTAACACAGGAACCACGCTAACACAGGAACCACGCTAACACTGGAACCACGCTAACACAGGAACCACGCTGACACTGGAACCACGCTAACACACGCTAACACTGGAACCACGCTAACACTGGAACCACGCTAACACTGGAACCACGCTAACACTGGAACCACGCTAACACACGCTAACACTGGAACCACGCTAACACTGGAACCACGCTAACACTGGAACCACGCTAACACTGGAACCACGCTAACACTGGAACCACGCTAACACTGGAACCACGCTAACACACGCTAACACTGGAACCACGCTAACACTGGAACCACGCTAACACTGGAACCACGCTAACACTGGAACCACTCTAACACTGGAACCACGCTAACACTGGAACCACGCTAACACTGGAACCACGCTAACACTGGAACCACGCTAACACTGGAACCACGCTAACACACGCTAACACTGGAACCACGCTAACACTGGAACCACGCTAACACTGGAACCACGCTAACACTGGAACCACGCTAACACACGCTAACACTGGAACCACGCTAACACTGGAACCACGCTAACACACGCTAACACTGGAACCACGCTAACACTGGAACCACGCTAACACTGGAACCACGCTAACACAGGAACCACGCTAACACTGGAACCACGCTAACACTGGAACCACGCTAACACACGCTAACACTGGAACCACGCTAACACTGGAACCACGCTAACACTGGAACCACGCTAACACTGGAACCACGCTAACACTGGAACCACGCTAACACACGCTAACACTGGAACCACGCTAACACTGGAACCACGCTAACACTGGAACCACGCTAACACTGGAACCACGCTAACACAGGAACCACGCTAACACTGGAACCACGCTAACACTGGAACCACGCTAACACACGCTAACACTGGAACCACGCTAACACACGCTAACACTGGAATCACGCTAACACTGGAACCACGCTAACACTGGAACCACGCTAACACTGGAACCACGCTAACACTGGAACCACGCTAACACTGGAACCACGCTAACACTGGAACCACGCTAACACACGCTAACACAGGAACCACGCTGACACTGGAACCACACTAACACTGGAACCACGCTAACACACGCTAACACTGGAACCACGCTAACACACGCTAACACATGAATCCTTCTTTTAACGTGACACCAATTTTTAAAACTGAGCTGACGACTCAAACATGAACACATTCGGCACGTGCACGTGACACCCCTGTTAGTGTTCATAAACTCAACCACCGTGCACACCCGCACAGATGTGCACACACACACACACACACACGCACACACACGTCTGGCGTAGTGTGTCTCCTGAGCTGAGCTGTGTCTTCCTGCTCTAATTAAAGGCTGAGCCACAGACGGCTCCTAGTCCCTGTATTTATATATCTATCTCCATCCTGCCCCCCCCCCCGAACACACACACACACACACACACACACACACACACACACACACACACACACACACACACACACACACACACACACACACACACACACACACACACACACACAGGGAGCACGGCTAAATAAATACACACTTCAACAGAGAGAGAGAGAGAGAGAGAGAGAGAGAGAGAGAGAGCGAGCGAGAGCACACCTGTGCTCTACACTCATTCCACTCTTGTCTTTCCTCGGTTTGTTTAACAGGCCAGCAGGTAGATCGACTTTTTTTTTGAGAAAAGTGACAGAGTGAGAGGCAGCAGCGCTGGCGTTTGCCGTGAAAAACCTGACATGCTGTTTAAAGAAGAAGAAGAAGAAGAAGAAGCAGCAGCAGCCCCACCGGAGACAGGCCAGGCTCTGCCTCCTCCTCTAGCTGCTTCCTGTGCACATAATCCTCCTGGCTGAAGTTAAACACCAGGTAACGCAGAATGTCAGCGCCCCGCCAGCCCCGCCAGCCCCGCTGCGGCCGCTGCACACCACAGCCTCCACACCCCACCTCACAGGCCCGGCACGCACCCTCCACCCTCCACCCTCCACCCTCCACCCTCCACCGCCCGCCGCCGCCGCGCCAACATTGCATGTGCAGGTGTACAGGCACGCGCACGCACGCACACACACGCATGCGCACGCACACGGACGCACAAGCACGCACACACACACACTTGTAGATATAATACACACACGTCCATATCCACACACACACACAAACTTGTAGATACAATACAGACACACACGCACGCATGTACACACACACACTTGTAGATATAATACACACACGTCCATATCCACACACACACACACACACACACACACAAACTTGTAGATACAATACAGACACACACGCACGCATGTACACACACACACACACACACACACGTAGACACAATACACAAACATACAGCCACACACACACACACACACACACACACTAGGGCAGGCACAAATGGTTATCTGTTCCCTGCGGTGGACAAAGGCTGCCTTTATGGACGTGACTCCGGCCAGATTCTAGGTGCACTGGATACCTGAGAGCTTTGGGAACTGCAGCGCGCACACGGATCCAAATAGACTCACTTAAAGGGATCCCATTCTATAGAATGACTGCCCGGTTTAATATACGCGTACACGCAGCTGTCCTCATCCTGACTCACTGACTCACTGCTTCTTCTCCCAGCAGCACCTGCTGCTGTACCTACCTGGTCAGCGCTCCATGTCGAGGTGAAGAAGAGTCATCTCTCTATCGAGACGACGTTGCAGAGCAGCGTCGTGATAATATCACAATAATAACACCCTCACCGCAACACGCTCCGAATCCCAAGTCGAGCGCATTCCTCGTGCCGATAACAATTATATCACGCCGTCAAAAAGAAAAAGAAAAAAGAGAGCCGTCTATTTGGAAGACTTATAATTTCCCTTGTCGTGCAGGGGGTTATTTCTCAGTGTTATGGACTTTGCTGCCAGCGTTTGTCCCTGTAATTTCTCTAAGACGGCGTGTCTGCGTGAAGCGGTTAATGAATAGCCCGCTGACATCTCTTTTTATGGCGGCGCGATACTACACACATTTTTCATTGTCTTATTGTTTTTCCTGAATATCTTTTGGGCTCAGAGTTTGATCCCGTTAATTGTCTGTGTGAGCTCAATATAAGAATGAAACCCAGCGCTGAGTCAGCAGCGAGCGAGGCCCAAACTTGCGTAATCACATAATTAACTCGCGTCTTGTTTGATGCCTGCCGAGGGCAAAACAAAAGGTGGAACAGGGTCTTCACTGTTACATCTGTTTGTGGTTGACGTCTTCCTAATCCGTTGACTTAATGTCGAAAGTTCATAACGCTAAACTAAATGTTTCCAGGGTTCATTCGGGGGAAACAACGCTCTTCCCTATTTATTGTTCAGGGCCATTGTGTTTATGTACGCAGGGCCCGTCCTAAAAGTACAGGAATGCTTCAATAAAAAGTATTGCTGCAGTCCAATGTGTGCAGGAGCCTGTCTGCTTGGGGCATGTGCATGTGT
>NC_140280.1:907227-912227 GCF_964030765.1 Micromesistius poutassou | reverse complement strand
GGGAGGAGGGAGGAGGGGGAGAGAGACGGAGGGTGGAGGACGAGGAGAGGGAGGAGGGAGGAGGGGAGAGAGACGGAGGGTGGAGGACGAGGAGAGGGAGGAGGGAGGAGGGGAGAGAGACGGAGGGTGGAGGACGAGGAGAGGGGAGGAGGGAGGAGGGGAGAGAGACGGAGGGTGGAGGACGAGGAGAGGGAGGAGGGAGGAGGGAAGAGAGACGGAGGGTGGAGGACGAGGAGAGGGAGGAGGGAGGAGGGAAGGGAGACGGAGGGTGGAGGACGAGGAGAGGGAGGAGGGAGGAGGGGAGAGAGAGACGGAGGGTGGAGGTGGACGGCAGCTCACCCCACTTGGTGAGCTGCTCTGCCAGAGCGCTGTACACCTTCCCCATGAGCAGGATGAGCCCCAGGTTCACCACGCTGCCCGAGATGGTGGCGATGTTCCCGGCCTGCGGAGAACACAACGTTCCACCGCACAGCGACTTGACGTGAGCGGAGCTTTTTTGACGTCTAAAAAGGCCACGTTCACACGATGACGGTATGAACAGAAGACGCAAAAGTGGCGTCGAGTTTTCCACTCTGGAGGGTGGTTTCAGATTTTTGCGTTTTTTTTTAAGACCCCAAAAACGCCGTCACCGTCTAAACGAAAGGCACTTCTGATAAATAGATTTTGTCGTTTTTACCCGCAAGCGTCCTCGTGTGAACGGGGCCTAAAAACGTCTTAAAATGTTTAATAACCTTGACGTACCACAGAGGGATGATTCCACTACACATCTACCAAGTCATGTGTCAGGGGAAATAATCAGAGTCGATTATTCAAACACATGTCAAACTCAATAAACAGAGTTTGAGAGGACTGAAGGATTGAAGGACTGAAGGATTTAGGATTGTAGAGTTTGGTTTTAAACCCCCGCCCCGGGTGAAGTTTGTACTGCGGGTGAAGTTTGTACTTCCTCACAGCCTGCCACGCTGTAGGGTTTCTCTAATCGAAGTGTACGGTCATTTATCAGCCTGCCGACTACGTAGCCGGAGGGAAAACTCGACTGACTCGACTCATTTATTCGGTTTGAAGGAACAGAATGATTATCACGGAGATTAGGGGAGATTGCAACGGGTCTGCAAAGGATTCAGGGATATACTAGGTTAATTGCTCCCACTCTGCAGCAGAGGTAATAAATCTCCTGTTGAGTGTTTCTGGGGGTGGACGGGTCTGGAGAGAGATTTAGACTAGAGAAAGAGATTTCATGAATGTAATTTCCTTTGAGTAATAGTTCCGTACGTCTCAATGATTTGACTCTGAGGTAAAACCAGACATGATGTCTTCTCACAGCCGGTTCCCCGAGGCTGGCCGTGACAGAGTCAGACACAACGACACCAGACGTCCAGAGGGGTAACTCCTACCTGAGTGCGCAGTACCGGGTTCCCCGTGTGGAACATCATCACACTGATGATGCCGCGGTACATGATGACGGTCACCAGGAATATCACCACCACACACAGCTGCCGGCCATACGACACAAGAACACACACATCAGAATATCACCACCACACACAGCTGCCGGCCACACGACACAAGAACACACACATCAGAATATCACCACCACACACAGCTGCCACACAACACAAGAACACACACATCAAAATATCACCACCACACACAGCTGCCGGGCCACACGACACACAAGCACACACACACACATCAGGGCCCGGCCGGCGTGCGGTAACACAATAAAAACACACACATGCTGATCTACTCAGTGCTGGAGATCACTTTGTATGCACCGTTAAGAGGAGGAGAGCCTCATACAACAGTATATCCTGTGCGTTAGCCAGCATGACATTTCCTCCCTCGAGCGAGATGGATTCCCGGAACCAATCAGGGAAGAGATAGAATCTAAGTCTGCTCACACAGAGGCTGAACACAAACCCATGTTTCCCATTGATGAAGGAGACATTCTAACAGCCCACCCCACCCACTCTCAGCTGGCCGATGGCCGGGACATTTCTGAAGAAAGACGCTCAAATAATCGCTCTTAAATCCAGCGACTTTAAAGGGGACACATTCTACCACCAGGTGTGAGTGTGATCAGCCGTTACAAGCCGTTTTTGAAAACGTGCCTCTTCTGACATCACAGGTGGGCGTGTCCACCCTAGATGTGTGACGGATAAGATGAGCAACGTCTGCTACGGTCCACTGGGTCGGCTGGTGGACTGATCTATCACACAGCAACACATCACAGGTGGACACGCCCACCTGTGATGTCAGAAGAGGGAGGTTTTCCACAGGTCTTGTAACGGCTGATCCCACTCACACACCTGGTGGTGTGATGAGTCCCCGTTAGGAGGTGGTAACAACAGCCTGGTCTGCATCATGCAGTTTGACCAGCGTGTGCGGCGTGGGCGGGCCTCACCATGATGATGATGACCATGGACGCGGTGAACATGCGGGTCAGGCGGTCCTTCTTGGGGAAGTAGGGCTCCTTGACCCCGGTCACCGGGTTGTACTCCCGGGCGGGCGCCATGGCGACAAACTCCGGGCGAGGACGCTCCTGAGAGGACAGGAGATCAAAGTTAGATCGGATTCCTTTATTAAAAATGTTTGCTGCTGATTTTAGCATAAAAGGATATCAAGGGATATCAAAGGATGATCTAATGAACAAATGGGGGAGGGGGGCTGTTTTTATCCCTGCTTGCATCTTCTGGCTGTATTATAAAAAGTTAATTAGTACCTCAGTAGCTAAGTTAGAACTAACTAAATGTGTTGAGCAGTCTTGATACTGTATGGGTTGAGGAAAAGAGGAGGAGAGTGAAACCTCTTCCTCGTGGAAGTCCATGCAGTCCCAGTGGTGGGCCAGCGTGGCCATCTTGCGTTTCCAGAACTCCAGGAAGGTGACGGCCCAGAAGGACATGAACACACTGAAGAACACCGTGCCGGGGTGGTCGAACAGGTAGCCCAGCTGCAGCACACAGGAAACAG
Source organism: Micromesistius poutassou (assembly GCF_964030765.1). Classification (NCBI taxonomy): domain Eukaryota; kingdom Metazoa; phylum Chordata; class Actinopteri; order Gadiformes; family Gadidae; genus Micromesistius; species Micromesistius poutassou. The sequence continues at coordinate 909,257 of NC_140280.1, read as the reverse complement.
CAAACCAACAGGTGACCTAACTGCAGCCATGAGAAATATACAGGAAGACCAACTTTCACATCAAGAAACAAACAGGTAACCAAACTGTAGCCACGTGTAACTGTAGCTCTAACAAACCAACCGTTAGCCCAACTGTAGCTCTAACAAACCAACCGTTAGCCCAACCGTAGCTCTAACAAACCAACCGTTAGCCCAACTGTAGCTCTAACAAACCAACCGTTAGCCCAACTGTAGCTCTAACAAACCAACCGTTAGCCCAACTGTAGCTCTAACAAACCAACCGTTAGCCCAACTGTAGCTCTAACAAACCAACCGTTAGCCCAACTGTAGCTCTAACAAACCAACCGTTAGCCCAACTGTAGCTCTAACAAACCAACCGTTAGCCCAACTGTAGCGCTAACAAACCAACCGTTAGCCCAACTGTAGCTCTAACAAACCAACCGTTAGCCCAACTGTAGCTCTAACAAACCAACCGTTAGCCCAACTGTAGCTCTAACAAACCAACCGTTAGCCCAACTGTAGCTCTAACAAACCAACCGTTAGCCCAACTGTAGCTCTAACAAACCAACCGTTAGCCCAACCGTAGCGCTAACAAACCAACCGTTAGCCCAACTGTAGCGACAAAAAAAAGTTGGTCAAACTTCATTTGCAGGAAACTAACTAGGTAGGCCAACGGCAGCACACAAGAAACTATGAGTAGGCCTATCCATCAACAATAACTAGGATACTTCTCAGTTTTGTATGTTAGTTACAGTTACGACCAACATTGTGACTGTGAAGAATGGCTTCTACACCAAAATATGTAAGCAATACATTCAAACAAATGTTCAGCGGTTCAGTTAAATCAACCGATCAGAGAATGGACCCTTGGGGACCTAGCCTCTGTACTTCCGCTCAATTTTCATTTCCCTTCAGTACTAGGTCTGGGAGTAGTGTATGTTCGAACGATTTCAGTTGTAGTCAAACGAGTTTCAGTTGTAGTCAAACGAATACCAGGAAGCAGCAGGAAGACCATGGAGAAAGCTATTCGGTCTGTTGTGGAAACTCTGCCGAAATATAGATCAATTAAAGCCAGATTTTTTTTTTTGTTGGTGGTCAAGATGTTGTGGCCGCTTCTTCCCACGGGATTCGGAAAAAAGTTTAATTTTCCAGCTGGCTCCGTTAGTGGTGAAGGAGCGTGAAATACGTCACGACCAAACGTTACGCGATTGGTTAAGGCAGATCCGGAGTGGCACTGGGCAGAGCCAATAGGTTTTAAACTTCAACAGCACCCGCCTTCAAGTGAGCAATCGTTTGTCTCTATAGCAGCTCTAGACCGTCGGTGTGAATGAAACGAGTACGAAGGTCTGGTTAGGACTAGGCTGTTCAGGACCTTTGCCATGGGGCAGATGTCGGACATGTTCCAGGCCTGGCAGGTGTTGCACAGAGGACACATGAGGTAGCTGGCTCCACTGCTGCAGATCTCCTGCCTGTGGACCGCGCACACGCACACACACGCACACACACACACACACACACACACACACACACACACACACACACACACACACTTCTCAATGCTGACCTTTTTACTGCATGAGGATGAACGAAAGTGGCAGCAGTGGTCATGAATTAATGGGTAATATATATATATTTAATCAATCTGTTACTCAGAAGGACAAACAACATTTGTAGGTATTTTCTTTCCATTCACTTGTTTTTTTCAGGTGCTGTAACCATGCCCAAAAACACACTATTTTATGAATGTGTTATTGCTGGAGCATGTTCAAATCGAGGTTACTCTGCGTTCTCATCTCTCATAAGTTCACTCATGAGTTCACTCACTCATTATTCATATTCTCCACATGCTCAGAGCACCAAGAGAAGATCCACCAGCACGCTGCTCGTCTACAGTCTATGAACATGAGACTAAATGAACCCCAGAACACAACACAACAATGTGTGTAGCCCGTCCCCTCTTCGTCGTGTTTCCAACAGTTAATTCAATAACATGCAAGTTTAAGCAAGCGCTCCGATTGGTCAATTCCCGT
>NC_140280.1:857227-902227 GCF_964030765.1 Micromesistius poutassou | reverse complement strand
TTAGCTCGTTATAACCAGGGACAGAGCCGTTCAGATCACAGCAGTCGGGGGAATAGTGTTTTGTCGCACTTGGCGGTTTGACACGTTTATTACAAATAAACATGAATCATATCACATAAAAATACAAAATAAATACATCTGTCCCACAGCTGGAATCAAACCGTGTAGGGTAGAGGCTCGGTGAGAACCACATCACCTCACGCTGAGCCACTTGCGTGCACTTCTCTGCACACTGTTTTTTCCACACCATTACACACAAACACACACACACAGGCATTTCTTTTTTTTTTTTGCAAGAGCGAGCGTGGGAGCGCTTACGTATCGCGGGGGGATGTAGGCGGCGTTCTGCAGGCTGCCGTAGCCGCTGCCGTCCGCAGCCTGCTCGCCGTCCACGCAGCGCACCTCCAGCAGACACTCTCCGTCATCCCGCCGCAGCCCAGAGCTCTTCTTCAGCATCACTCAGGGAGGAGAGCCGACCGCGCAAATGGTTTGGTTACGAGCCACCATCGGCACTGCAGGGGCAGAAGGAGGAGGCGGCGCTGCGGCCGGCCCACACGTAATGTATCGGGTTAAATATTTAAAAAGAGGAAGGCAAATGCATTTTGAAGATGAAAAGAACAGAAGAACACGGGTGGTGGATGCATGTTTCCGTACCGTACCGTTTGATGCTGGGATGGAGCTGGGAGGGATACAGGCAGGCAGGCAGTCAGTCAGTGTGGGTATGTTACAATCTGCGCTCCTCTCTTGTCTCCCCCTCTCTCCGCCACAGGACACCGGCAGGAGACAGAATACCGTAATCCACATAAAACACGGACAGGAGGCGTTTCAGCAGGAGGAGGGAATTAAGTGCCTAGTAGATATCCTCCCAGAACATGAATAATGTAACAGTCACTCAGGAGGAGACGAGGGGGTTTGACAGAGCATGAGCTCATCTTTCAGACCAGACGACAGGGAAACCCCCCCAACAGCCGGATCCTCGATATAGGCCAGTACCCCCACATGGACATCACCCTGCCTGAGACGGCCTGTTAATGAGGGCAATAACACAGCAGAAACCTCCCCCCGTTCTGTACGGTGTGTAGACCAAAGCCAACGTACCGTTACAGCCGGTATAAAGACATAGGGAGGGAGTAAACCAACAGGCCCACGATGCAAGATGAATAGATCGGAAAGAAAGGAACGTCTTCAATGAACTGTTGTGACGCTAAATGCCTCGGTAGTTTAAACATGAGAAACATCAGCCTGACATGAAAAGATCAAACAGTATTGAATGCATCCGTGGTAACACAGAAGGGCTCTGGAGCTAATATGATCTGACAGAGGAGTCGAAGCAAACTGTGAACTACATCGGTAACACTTGCATTAGTATCGATTCCATCCCCGTCTTCTGGTCCTGAGCGTTGCTCCAGTGAGTCTGGTTTGTGGCAGCAGCCCAGGAGGGCTGCTGGTTTGAATCCCCGTTCATACTAGGTAGTGTTGAGGCTCCCCTGAGCAAGACACCGTACCCTAACTGTTCCCTGTTTACCTTGCATGGTTAACATCGCCGTCGGTGTATGAATGTGTGCATGAAAGAAATAACGTTTCCACCCAGCAAGTGTTTAAATTTTGATTTATTTCTCGTTGTAATCATAAATTGCCTTTAACCATTCATTATCATTCAGTACCATAGCAAATGTCTATGACATAAGACATGCTTGTCTTTGTTTGTAAGCAAATTGTCTTGATTAAGGTTTTTTTTTTTTACAAATAAAAATAGAGAAAATAATAAAACATATACAATATTTACACCAAAAACATGTAACAATTAATGCATAATTGTACACAATGAACTGGTCTAAACTTCAATGGCCCGCCATGTCCATACATTTGTTTTTTTAAAAGAACAAAAATTATATTGGACATTAATTATACACCTTTATCTCAACCACAGCTCCCAGCGGTATATCTCTCCACTGCTCCTGAAATGTAACTTGGGATTATACCCCAAAGGACATTCAAAGTAGTAAACCGTTCACGTTATCCTTCTTCAATAAGCTCCCAGTGCTCGATCCATATAACTGGATTGTGTCCGCCCTCGTCGTCAACATACTGACTTACTATTATCTCCAACACCGTCACTTTCTCTCCATTACAGTGGTGACTTTAACACATCTTTACACTGAACCTAAACAGGACTTTTTAAAACAGGGTTAAAACATTAATTCTCAACAACAACAAAAAAGCAAGGTCGACTTGGGAAAAAAAAAAATCATGTAAACCTGAGATTGAGAGGCTGTGGTGAAGAAACAGAAACAAGCTGGAGCTAGTGGCACCTGGAAGACTTCAACGGACGAGGAGATAAGAGGAGTCCGCACACATCCAACTCCAAAATGCACAACTGAAGAATCACTCATTGATACTAGTTCATTGTGTTGAAATTGCAAATGTTTAAATGTTCAAACAATTACCCCCACAGGATATCTAGAGTATGCATCGTTGTTAGTTCAAGCTACTGGTTAATAACTAGTTCATAATTCCAGTTTAATGAAGTCACATTAGGGGGCGAGAGCAAAATCTTTCCCATGACCAACAACAAGAGAACATGCAGGTTTCAACTGTCACCATGATTCATAAAAAAATTTAATTGTGACTTTTAAACGCCGCCAGATTTACAATAAAGAATGCGTTAATACAAGCGTTCACGAACAAATCAACCTCAGCAAGGACTGTGAAAAGGGTGCGGTGCTCTGGTCGAGTCCATCTCCTCCCTGCTGCTGCTGCAGTGGTTATCAGCGATGACTCATGACCCAGAAAAGTCTCTTCCTAAACCAGGGCCGAGCAGACCATCTCTGACAGAGTGGTGAAGGCTAACGACATAATATTACTAAAATGTTCCACATAAATACATAACCATTATTAAGAAAGCACACATTTCTGCTGTTCCCATTTCACCTATGTCATTTGAACAAAGAAAAAACACACACACTTTTGACAATAGATTTGTACCAATGACAAACTGGTTGGAAAACAAAATGTGCAAAAAAAAAGAAGGAATTCTGAAGAAATCTCCCGAATGAGGAAAGTTCAAAGGGAGAGTCGAGCATATGAAGAGCAGATCAGCGCTTTGATACCGCAGCCTTGCAGGAACAGCATCTCCTCAAGCAAGCTTATTTCATTAGGAAGGGACGCGCCATGTACAGTATATTCCCTCAACCCACGAATGCTATTTACTACGTCTACATTGGACAGGGGTAATAATCGTGGACAGCACTGTGGTATGTCTCTGCACTGTCCACGTAGCAGAGTTGAGGTTCAGACGTGTTGCAACTGAGCACGCCACTTCCTTTGAGCAACAAGTGTGTTCTCCACAGAGTAGGACGTGGACACATGGAGTGTGTCAACTCTTAAACCTCCTGGCTTCATATGGCTTTCTCACACAATAATGAACCTATTTGTCTTCATACATGCATCAATTCAAAGCGTGACTTACTGCATGGTGGGTTACATGTGTACACATTACACAAGCCACCACCAGACAAGCCAGAGGAACGCTCTTGGTTTTGCTTAAGGGCACTTCAAATGAACACATCTTTTGATTTGCTTCTTTAAGCTGTTATATATTACCGTAATGTACTTATTGTAACTGCTTAATGCCGTGAATGTAAATGTACTGTGCCAGCAGGTACTTCCTCTACTGAACCATAAGAGAGGGGAGATGATGCCGGGAACACGATTCCTCCAGCGGTCCAGCACGACCTCCTGTTTAGTCAAACCCTCCTCCTGTTCCTCCTCCTCCTCCTCCTCCTCCTCCTCCTCCTCCTCCTCCTCCTCCTCCTCCTCCTCCTCCTCCTCCTCCTCCTCCTCCTCCTCCTCCTCCTCCTCCTCCTCCTCCTCCTCCTCCTCCTCCTCCTCCTCCTCCTCCTCCTCCTCCTCCTCCTCCTCCTCCTCCTCCTCCTCCTCCTCCTCCTCCTCCTCCTCCTCCTAACCTCCCCTGTGTAGTAGTAAATACTAATGCTGGTTGCCCCCGGCTACAGCATCATTACAATCCCAGAGGTCAATCCCAGAGGTCGTCAATAGTGGCTGAAAGAAAGCTCTACTTTATTAACATCCTATGTGCACTCAACGGAGGCACAATTGGTACTTCATTTAAAACAACTTCTTTTTTTTAATTTTTAAACGAGCCAGCAGGACCGACGACGGTGGTACCTGTAAATCCGTCTCTCTGGCGAGCGAGCGGGCGGGGGAAAAAAACAACAACACACACACGAGCTCCACAGCGTCCGGGTACGTTCTGCAAAGCGACGAGTTCGGAGTTCCCGTTCGGAGGCTTGGCACCCCCCCCCACCCCCACCCACCCCCCACTCTGGAACTCGCCTGTCCATGGAGCCGCAGTGTAAGATGCTGAGTCGGTAGTCAGGGTGGTCTCCGTGGCGACGGCCCTCCTCCCTCCTCAGCACCAGGGCTCCCTCTGGGCGCGGCCCCGGGCCAGGCTGTCAGCCCTCTGCCAGGCGCTGCCCATCAGGGCCACGGCCTCGCTGCAGCGCTTCCTCACCGCCGGGTCCAGCACCTCACCGCGGGGCAGCACCACCTGGGGGGGGGCCCCCGGGGGCCACACGGCACGGGTTAGAGAGGGAGGACAGTAGGGCCCCCCCCCCGGGGTTAGAGGGGGAGGACAGTAGGGGCCCCCCCCCGGGGTTAGAGGGGGAGGACAGTAGGGGCCCCCGGGGGTTAGAGGGGGAGGACAGTAGGGGCCCCCCGGGGGCCACACGGCACGGGTTAGAGGGGGAGGACAGTAGGGGCCCCCCCGGGGGTTAGAGGGGGAGGACAGTAGGGGCCCCCGGGGGCCACACGGCACGGGTTAGAGGGGGAGGACAGTAGGGGCCTCCAGGGTTAGAGGGAGGACAGTAGGGGGCCCCCGGGGGCCACACACAGCACGGGTTAGAGGGGGAGGACAGTAGGGGCCCCCCCGGGGGTTAGAGAGGGAGGACACTAGGGGCCCCCCGGGGGCCACACAGTACGGGTTAGAGGGAGGACAGTAGGGGCCCCACAGCACAGATTTTGCCGTACCGCTCAGCTTTCCCCGCGTTGAAACTTTGGGCGGTGGCGGTGGCAGCAGCCGCGTTTCTAAACACCTGGCCCTTTCACAGCGCCGCGCGGAACCCTCCGGCAGCGAGGCGGTTATGGGGGCGGTTATGGGGGCGGTTATGGGGGCGGTTATGGGGGCGGTTATGGGGGCGGTTATGGGGGCGGTTGTCGGGGCGGTTGTCGGGGCGGTTGTCGGGGCGGTTGTCGGGGCGGTTATCGGGGCGGTTGCCGCGTGGCGCTGTGAAAGCAGCTCTACTCCTCGTCCGGGCTGCAGTGAGTGACGCGTGGGGGACGGTGCGTATGTGTTTGTTTTGCTCTACCTGAAAGATCTCCCTCCAGGCGGCGTCCAGGGCCTCCAGCAGGCGGTCTCTTTCCCCACAGCCGCTGAAGTACAAAACCCAGGGAGGCAGGAACTTGGCCCGGTCCCCCGCAAACTCCTACACACACGGGGGGGGGGGGGGGGGGGGGCAGGGACAGCCGGGCGGACATGGGGAGGAACGAGTCAAAGGGTTGTGTTAAAGATCAGCCTCCAAATCAATCACTGAGCCCACAGTGGGCTTGGATAACTGGTGCCCTCACCACGACGCAGTACTGCTGCTCGGCCTGCAGGCGGACGCCGGTGACGTCGGAGAGCTCGGCCATCCCCAGCGAGCGGAAGAAGCTGGTCTGGCAGTCCTGGTGGCAGGTGAGCAGCTGGCCCGCCGTCAGCACCAGGCAGCAGGGGATGCAGGGCGTGGGGGAGGCGCCCTGGGGGATCACCTGGTGGAGGGGGGGGGGGACACAGTGGGGGGGGGACACACAAGCCGTTTCTCAATTCGTGTTCTCGTGTGTACTCGTGTGTACTTGCGTTCTCGGTAAACGTCATCAGTGGTAGCCCCAAGCACTGTTCCAATTCCAAGTACGCGAGAACGCGAGTACTGTCGTAAAACCCGGAAGTGTTCTCGATGCGTTCTCGATGAGGCCGTTCTACCGAGGATGCATCGGAGGTGACTCGTGTGGACTTGGGACCGTTAAATATCCCAGGATGCATCATCGAGTCCGCTGCTGTTCCAGTTGCGGAGTGCGTACTCGCGTTCTCGGAAGTCTGTACTTGAAAGTCCGGACTTGCCGAGTACGTACTTCCAAGTCCGCGAGAACGTAGTCCGCGTACTTGGTATTGAGAAACAGCTACTGTGTAGGCCACGCGGAGCACCGCGGGGGGGCGTCCCTCTGAGAGGGAGGGGCGCCCCCCCCCCCTTTGGAGGCGTAGGGGTACTGCGGGTACCGGGACGGGAGGGAAGGGGGAGTGTGTGTGTGTTGTAGAGAGTGAGGGTTTGGGGGGGTTGTAGCGCGGCCGTATGGCGACGCAGGACGGCGGAACGGTCAGCACTGCCCTCACTGACACACGCATATTGTATTTTTTTTTTGTATTTTATTGTGTTTTGCACGACCGTGGTCTTTACTTCTTTATTGCACTATGGTCTTTGCTCCCTGCTGCTGTAACGCTGCCAATGTCCCCACTGTGTGGGACTCATAAAGGATTATCTTATCTTATCTCAGTGGAAACACGGCCCGCTTCAGTTTTATTAATGTGGCTTTGAACGTACGAGGGGGGCGGACTTCAAATGATCCTCACACTTAAAAGGTGGTTTGTACATTGAGTGAAAGTTTTAGAGAAATTGCACCCAGAGCTACTGCTACTCAATAAGGGGGGGGGGACGGGGGGGGCACTGCCTTAATGGATGGACATTAAATCGTTAAGTCCTTGGTGTACTAACCAGCGCAAGACATATTAGAGTATTGCATCACACACATTTACATAACAGCAGCGCTTAGGAGATGATATACATATAAATACATTTCCTCTCAGCGTAAACCATTTCAGCAGAACGGTGTTAACAGGACGGCACATAGTTTCCTCTCCTGCTAGAAGACCATTCCCTGCCTGGAGCATGCTACGACTGCATCACTCACGTTTAAACACACACGCTGCTGTGGAAATGTTCACCACATATTTCTTTCTTTTATGTTCGGTGTTTCGTTTGGCGCTCTTTTGAACCGTTATGAGTTAACTCGGGGGACGGAACGGACATACAGCAGATGTAGCAGGGAAAATGCCTGGGTGAATACAGTGTATTAGCCGTTACACAATTAAAGTTGCACTGCCTTTACTTTGCACTGCCTGTCATGACACACACTATCATGGAGCACCTGACCATACATACTGTATTACTGTCTCAAAGGGTCGGGTCCTGTCCCGTCACTGCAAGCCTATTTTTGCCCTTTGCACATTCATGTGGACATTTTATTTTATTTAGTTGATTTAGTTTTTTCAGTATCTCTTATTGTCCATAGTATTCATGTAGATCTCTTTTTTTTATAGTCCTGTGTATGTTATGTGTGATGTCTTTAAAGCTACTGTCCCCTTGGGGATCAATAAAAGTATCTATCTATCTATCTATCTGTAGTCCAACTTATCGCATCGTAACCCAAGAACAATTGTCCCTTCTCTAGCAAAGTCAAAACACCTTCTTGTACTTCTTGTACATCAAATACTTAAAAGGTGCCATGACGTGCCACCAGGTGTGAGTGTGATCAGCCGTCACAAGCCGCTTAGGAAATCTGCCCCTTATGACATCACAGGTGGGCGTGTCCACCTAGATGTGTGCTGTGTGATAGATCAGTCTACCAGCCCGCCCAGTGGACTGTAGCAGACGCTGCTCATCTATCCGTCACACTCTGACTGGGAATTGACACCGCAGGCGAGAGAGAGACGTGAGCGTGACGTAGGGCGTATCAATTCACACCGGCCGCCGTTTATTTCGCTGTATTTTCAAGATTCATCCGATAATAACAGGCCCTACACGTCATAACCGAGACGCTTCAGAGATGCTTGGAGATAGAAGTGAAGCGTAAAGTGAAGCTTTGGTCGGGCCGTGAGACGGGCGCAGAACGCTGCAGCCGGTGTGGATCAGTGCACCGGTCTGAATGGATTCTATCTCTGGCTGAACGTCGGACGTCTGACGGCAACGACTAAAAAAAAACACGTCTGAAACGACTCTGGTGTAAACTGGCCTCTAGGTGGACACGCCCACCTGTGATGTCACAAGGGGCAGATTTCCCAAAAAGCGTCTTCTTGTAGCGGCTGGTGGCGTGTTCACGGGACCTTTAATACTAGGCAGCGGCGGCGGCGGCGGCGGCGGCGGCAGCGGCGGCGGCGGCGGCGGCGGCGGCGGCGGCGGTGAGCCCTGTGGGCTCCCTCCTCACCCCTTTGGACGCCGCCTGGCACAGCAGCAGCATCCAGTCGGCCATGTCCTGCTCGTGGTTGGCGCTGAGCTCCAGCGGGGGGCGCTCCAGCACGATCACCTGGAAGGCGTGCGGCCGCTCCGCGCTGTTGGAGCGCCGGCAGCCCCCGCAGTGCTCCCCCCTGGAGGGAACACGCACCGTCACATGACGTTAGGGGTGTAACCATACACTAAAGTCACGGTTCGGTATGTTTTTCGGTACAGCAGTTTTTATTATTTTATTTTTATTATACAATTTGATTTTGATTTGATTTATTAAATTGTATCAAACAAACGCCTCACACAAAAGACATAAAATATAATTGAGGATAAAAACACAATAAAGTCCAGGTCTGACGCTAGGCCTGATGTAACCTCAGAGGTCTGGACACAGACCATGGCCCTGGTCCAGTGCAGACACAGACCATGGCCCTGGTCCAGAGCAGACACAGACCATGGTCCAGTGCAGACACAGACCATGGTCCAGTGCAGACACAGACCATGGTCCAGTGCAGACACAGACCATGGTCCAGTGCAGACACAGACCATGGTCCAGTGCAGACACAGACCATGGTCCAGTGCAGACACAGACCATGGTCCAGTGCAGACACAGACCATGGTCCAGTGCAGACACAGACCATGGTCCAGTGCAGACACAGACCATGGTCCAGTGCAGACACAGACCATGGTCCAGTGCAGACACAGACCATGGTCCAGTGCAGACACAGACCATGTCCATGGTCCAGTGCAGACACAGACCATGGCCCTGGTCCAGTGCAGACACAGACCATGGTCCAGTGCAGACACAGACCATGGCCCTGGTCCAGAGCAGACACAGACCATGTACATGGTCCAGTGCAGACACAGACCATGTCCATGGTCCAGTGCAGACACAGACCATGTCCATGGTCCAGTGCAGACACAGACCATGTCCATGGTCCAGTGCAGACACAGACCATGTACATGGTCCAGTGCAGACTAGGGCTGTCAACAAATATTCTAAATTTGAATATATATATATATTCAAATTGTTTTTAAAAACAGACATTCGAAGGTGAAAATTAATATTCGAATGTGGAAAAACACACACCCCTGCAGCAGCCACAGCGCGGCCGTCTGCTTTGTGAGTGGAGGCGCACTGCACTGCAATTAATGTTCTGTTTGTTTCAATCACTGAATGAAGCCCGCCATGTTTGGGACGAGAGTGATCAGCACTCAGCATTTGTTTATTGTTGTTGTTCATTTAAACCAGTACCGCGCAGAGAGAGTGAGGGGGAGCGAGAGAGAGAGAGAGAGTGTGAGGGGGAGAGAAAAAGAGAGCGAGTGAGCGAGCGAGTGAGCGAGCGAGAGCGAGGTCTGCGGTCTTGGCCATCAGTTCATTTACTAGTTTTTGTGTAGGTAATATGTTGTCAAATATGTTTAAACTTAAATAAACCACCTATACAAGTAGTTATGTCTCGTTGTATTAGCTTGTCCTGTTATTGACGTAATGCGTGTCATTGACAAATATAGATATTCGAATTAGTAGTGAATATATGTTGAATATATGGGAATATTCGAACGTCACTTTTGAGTAATTCTGACAGCCCCGGTGCAGAGGGCAGCGAGGGGACCTACCCCATGGTGATGGACAGCACAGGGGCCACGTCCGTCCGCTCTGCATACTGGTACAGGATCCCATTACTGCAGAGGTAGGGGACACACACAGTAAGAGAAGAACACACACACGCCACACACACACACACACAGACCAACCACACAACCCCACACACACACACACACACACACACACACACACACACACACACACACACACACACACACACACACACACACACACACACACACACACACACACACACACACACACACACATACATAGACCAACACACACACACATAGACCAACACACACACACACACACACCACACCAAACACACAGAGACACACACACACACACACACACATAGACCAACACACACACCACACCAAACACACACACAGACACACACACACATACACACACACACACACACACAGACCAACACACACACACACACACACCACACCAAACACACAGAGACACACACACACACACACACATAGACCAACACACACACCACACCACCACACACACACACACACAGACCAACCACACACCACACCAAACACACACACACACACACACACACACACACACACACACACACACACACACACACACACACACACACACACACACACACACACACACACACACACACACACACACACACACACACACACAGACCAACCACACACCACACCAAACACACACACACACACACACACACAGACCAACCACACACCACACAGAGACACACACACACACACACACACACATAGACCAAACACACACACACACACACACACACACACACACACAGACCAACCACACACCACACACAGACCAACCACACACACACACACACACACACCCCCCCCCCCCCCCCCCCCCCTACCTGAGCACCAGGTAGCAGGTCTTCCACAGCTCCTTGCCCAGCAGCGTGGTCCCGGCGCGGTACAGCAGGCAGCCCTCCTTGGTGCTGGAGGAGGCCGCGCCGGGCGGCCCCCCCCGGGGGGACAGGGCGGCGTCCATGGGGTCCTCCCAGTGCACCAGGGCGTACAGCTGGATGGACACCTCCGACACCTGGGGGGGGGGGGGGGGCACAGAGCTGGTCAGGGCACAGGGCGTGGGGCTGGGCGATGTGGCTGAAGGACATATCACGATATAACTTGATCATATTGATCGATATCGATAGATATCGATAACTAGTGATCATTACCTAAAAATCACACCGTGCTGATATACAGTACAACAGCACGACCTCGAGTGTGATATTGCTTTTATACAACAGTGCTACGAGCACATTTTATTAGTTAACAGTAATAAGAAACAAGAGATTATGATTTGTTTGTTTAGTAATCATTTATTCGGCTCCGCCAACAAAAATAGTTCCGCAACTGAAGGGAGACTAGGCTGTTGCCAGGCAACACATATACAGTACGGTTATTAGAACGCCCGTACAGCGGAGTGATTATGTCTGTGAAAAGTCCCAGTGCTGTTATACTGTATATCAGCACTATGGAATGTCTCGTTGTCCAATCAAATTGCTCGGTTGGGACCGGTCGGAACTAACTGTTGTATAATGATCGATATCGATAGATATCGATAACTAGTGATCATTACCTAAAAAGACTAGGAATTAGCATGCTGGAAACACTTGTGTTTAACACTTAATACGACCTTCCACTGTTCTTCATTGATCAATACTCCAATGTTGATACAACAATGAAAAAAAATAAACTATTGTAAATAAGTATGGAACCGTGTTTGTGTAACAAACCCAGCTGTTAGATTCGGTGGTCCAGTCTCTTATCGATATATATTAAACATGTTTTATGTTGATATTGATCAAAAGTCTAGGGTCACAATACGATAATTTATCGTTTTATTGCCCATGCCTAATAGGGCGTGGATTGTATCACAACGGGGGTCCTCTGATGGGATGGTGACCGATATAGAGGCTGAACAACACTTGGATCCGATCCCCATGTGAGCGCCACGTGGCGGGGACGCGTCCTGGCAACCCCCCGTTACTAAACACACCTGTGTCATCAAAGAACATTCCATTGGGCTAAACAGCTCACCCATCTCTCAGTTTAGTTACATCTTTATTGTCTGCCGTTTAGATCTTCTAATGAGACGTCTAATGTACTGTGAAAGTATTTGTTTTGTACTGTCGATGTGTGGCTGTGTGTTGGTACACCCGGGCCCTCCGTGCAGTGTGTCACGTTCTCATGTTTACCGACAGTCAACATCCTAGTGCTTTCTGACTGAAGCCTCCCCTCTAGGACAGACGCACACCACCTTAACGATGACGTTCCCTCTCATGCAGAGCGGCCCCGGTCAGCAGCGAGGGGCCCTACCTCGCAGTGAGCCTCCTGGGAGACGAACTTGGTGAGGGCCAGCTTCTCCATGGTGGCGTCGGTCAGCACCGAGGGGTAGGGCGGCTCCCGGCAGCCCTTCACCATGGCCGAGCGCAGCGCCTCCAGCAGCCACCTGGGGGACACAGCGCCGCCCGCAGGGTTACGTCAGCAGCTCTGACCTCAGGAGCTCTGACCACAGGAGCTCCAACCACAGGAGCTCCGACCACAGGAGCTCCGACCACAGCAGCTCTGACCACAGGAGCTACGACCACAGGAGCTCCGACCACAGGAGCTCCGACCACAGGAGCTCCGACCACAGGAGCTCCGACCACAGGAGCTCCAACCACAGGAGCTCCGACCACAGCAGCTCCGACCACAGCAGCTCCGACCACAGCAGCTCCGACCACAGCAGCTCTGACCACAGGAGCTCCAACCACAGGAGCTCCAACCACACAGGAGCTCCAACCACAGGAGCTCTGACCATAGGATCAGTGCAGGCCATGAGAGGGTTTTCAGGGTCGCCTTGAGCAGCTAGGGCTGGGCGATTAATCAAATTTTGATTGCGATTTCGATTTCAGAGTGAAACGATCACCAAACTAATATAATCGAGTTGAAATTATTTTTATTTTTATAGAAATTGCAGAACAGCTGGATTCATATCTGGACTTTATTTTCTATTTGACTATTTTGTGTATTTTCTTAAGGGGAAATTTCAAAGTTCTCATTTAAAAAGTGTTTTTTTTTTTTGGAGAGAAATTACGAATAAATGCATCATGTTTTCAAACTCAAAAATAATCGTTTGAATAATCGAGATTTCAATATTGACCAAAATAATCGTGATTATGATTTTTTTTTTCCATAATCGAGCAGCCCTACCTTGAGCCCTTTCTATCGCTTATCGTTGGTTCCATCGTTGATCCATAAAAGGAGACTTGGGCATCAGGGATCGGCATGAGACACAATCAATGTTGGCTAGGGGTGTAACGATGCACTCAGTCATACCGACATTTTTCGGTACGGGTCTAACGGTTCGATGCACGTTTCATTTCGGTACGTACCGAGTGAAAAAAAAAAAAGAATAATTTTTTGAATAAAGGTTTTATTGATTATCACACTCTGTGAGTGTCTTGTCTTGTCCTGATGTTTTGTGTTGAGGACCACAATGGAAATAAGTCCTGGACTTGATTGTGTTCTTATCCTCAATTGTATTTGATGTCTTTTCATTTGTGTAAGGCATTTGTTTGATACAATTGAATAAATCAAATCAAAATCCAATTGTTTAATAAAAATAAAATAATAAAAACTGCTGTACCGAAAAACATAACCGAACCGTGACTTAAAAACCGAGGTACGAACCGTGACTTTAGTGTATCGTTACCCCCCTAATGTTGGCTTTGCGTTTTTAATAAATTATTATAGGGGAGGGTTAGGGTTATTATGCCACGGACTGATTAATGGATCAGTATTCCCATGAAGGAACAGAGTAGGACAGTCCCCCCAACACTCACATGGTCAGGGAGAAGTCCGCCGCGTCCAATAGGAACTGCCGTCGTCGGTTGGTGCAGACCAGCATCAGCGTCTGCTGGTCCAGCCCGACCTGCAGGACACAGGAGCAGGACACAGACAGGTCAAGCTGTGCCGTGCCGCACTGGAACCCACGTGCATGCTATGGTTGCTCCCCACCGCTGCCTCAAGTAGACTGTGCCACCTGCTGCGGTGGGTTTATCTACCGACCGGGCTGCAGGGGCGGAGCTAGAGCTACTGCAGAGTATTGGTTGGTTGGTTAGTCGCAAGGAATCGTTGGAATTCTTTTTTTTTTTTTAAGATTTATTTTTGCATTTTGTCTGCTTTATTATAGAGAGAGATAGAGAGGAAAGTGTGTGAGAAGACAGAGGAGAGGACATGCAGCAAATGACCCCAGGCCGGATTCGATCCTGGGTGTCTGCGTTCAGGACTGTGCCTGGTACGGTACGCGCTTTAGCCCAGTGCGCCACCGGGGCGCCCCAAGGGTTGGAATCTCTAACATTTAGCAGTGGGACAACAACACAAGGGGTGGGGGTGGGGAATGGGTCTGGGTACGGCCGCGTTTGTGTCTATTTTTTTTGTGAAGACGTCTTCAGCATCAACTCGATGTGGAGGGTTGAAGCACCACGTACGGAGATGTAGTCCAGCTCGTTGTAGGAGACGGCTTCCTCCACCGTGTAGGGCTTCTCCGCAGCACCTGGAGGTTACCGCCGCAAGGGAGCAGACCAGAAACAATCCTTTACCTGGTGAATAGTCTGGTTTTTTTTGCATGGTTGCTTAGTGCTCAAATAACATCAACCGGCCATTTGGTAAAAAAAATAAAATACGGTGCCTATCAAATAACAAAGATACAGTTGTAATAAAGAAATTAAATAATAAATAGCAGACATTTAAGAACCAGCTCATGTCAATGGCCAAAACCAGCAGTGGGTTTCCAGCATCTGCCCACTCACCTTTTCTGAGCAGATAGATGTAACAGTCTGTCAGCAGCAGGTACAGGGGCTGCAGGTCCCCCTCCATGTGTCCCGTACTCATCTTCACCATCTGGCAGAGAGACATCAGCCACCATCAGGTCTTACTCAACATGTGTACAATCACAGGCAATGACAGAAGATCATACTCAAGTGTTCATGATTGTGTAACATAAAGTTATTTTTAAACCTAGGGTAGGCAGTTACAATCTTTCTTGTATTTTGTTTGTTCAAATTGTCTTCACATCCCGACTAGTAATCAATGAATGAAATCCTCTGATCAAAACATTCATCTGGTATCTGTGGCTGTCGCAAGCTTGTAATAAGCTTGGTCTCCCTGTCTGTCTAATGACAGACAGGGAGAGACAGATGAGTGCACTCATTGCACAAGACGGGAGACTTCCACCAGGCTAGGCAGAGCTGTTGCTAAAGCCAGCGAGCCAGTCATGTGTTCTGGGGGAGTGGCTTTGGACGCACGCCTGAAGGCAGGGGAGGGATTTCTTTCGAAAATCGAGTGTCTCTCGCTGGTACCTCCAAAATGACCCTAACTTTAAACTCATACTGCAATCAAACGTGCATCCATTGTAAGTGGTATTCTCCTTCACCTTGTAGAGCTGCTCTTCATTCTCTCTGAACACGTGAATCATAAGCAGCAGCAAGTGGTTGTTGTCCACCCTGAAATATAAAAAAAGGGGGAGACAAAGTTATGCTTGACGCGCTGCCGTCTCGCTCGTAACTTAACGGGCTTAACAGCGTGAGCTTAACATTGTGTGCTGATCTGTTAAGCAGCCCTCAGGGTTTTCCACTCTTTGTGAATGCCTTGTGGTGCTCTGGAGAACCTCTGGGTTTTTTTAATACGTGAGAAGGATAGCAAAGATACGTGGCAGTAAATATGTTGAGCAAACTTTTACCTAACTGGAGATTAATTCAGGTAAGGTTAGGTAGAAGATGGATAATTATAATAATTATCTACAAACCTACGCCAACATCACGTTAACGATTATAGCTGCCAGGGAACCTGAATTTCCACTCGAAAAAAAACCAAAACAAACCAGACATGCAAATATATTATATAACGTTTGTGGAACTCCTACTTGAACTCTGCCGAGTGACAATCCTCCGTGGGACTGAGCATCTCCTCGTCGTGCAGCTGCTCCTCCTCCTCCGCCTCTCCTCCTCCTCCTCCTCCTCCTCCTCCTCCGCCCGTCTGCTCCTCTCCCGCGGGCCGGAGGAGGAGGAGGGCCCCGCCCTCGCCCTCGCCGGGCCTCAGGGCGGGCTGCGCTCCCTCCTCCGCCGCTGCCGCTCCTGCATCTTCAGCAGCACCTTCAGCAGCTTCTGACTCACCAGCGCCTGCAGGGTCATGACGGCCACCACCCTGGGCAGCAGGCTCTGCACCGCGGGGGCCAGCGGCGCGGGGCTCTGCGGGGCTCTGCGGGGCCAGGCCAGCGGGACCGGGACCAGGCGGCTCCCCCCCTTCAGCGCCATCGTCAGGCGGCTCTCCTCCCCCGGCGTCCTCCCGAAAGGGCTGCCGCGCCGGAGGCCGGGGGCCGCGGTCCCGGTCGCGCCCCCCGCCGTTTGACGCCCCCGCCGCCTCCGCTCCCTCCTCCTCGGCCGCGTCGTCCAGGGTGCCGTTGAAGCGGTCCACCACGTCTCGCAGGGGCTGGCCCACGCCGTCCATCGAGGTGTCCGTCATCTGGGGGAGCCGCAGGTAGGGCTCCTCCTCCTCCTCCTCCTCCTCCCCCTCCCCCCCCGCCCCCTCCTCCTCCCCGGCGTCGTCCGTGCTCCTCCTGCTCGTCCGCCTTGCGACCGCTCCGCTGTGCGCCGGACTGTTGGAGGAGGAGACCACCTCCTCCTCCTCCTCCTCCTCCTCCTCCCCGGCGGCGGCCCCTCGCGCCGCCGGGCGGTCGGGGGTCTGCGGGCTCTCCTCTGGCTCCACCAGGTCAGAGGAGGAGTTGTGGAGGCTGCTGACGGAGCCGCTGGAGCTCTTCCCTCGTCTCTTCTTCAGAGGCTTCCTCCGTTTGGCCAACCTGAAAGAGAGGACCGTTTTTTTATTTAATTTCACCAGGAAAGTCTCATTGAGATTAAAAACCTATTTTTCAAGAGGGAGTCCCGGTCAAGAGGCAGCAAAAAAAGGCAGCAAAAGTTACAGTTACAACATACAGACAAGCAATTAGAATTAAGAAAAACAGTTACAAGTAAAGGAGGTCGTCTCAAGTGCTCTCAGGCGGGATTTAAACACATTCAAAGAAATCTGTTCTGTTATTGTTATGTCTTTTTGCAGCATGTTCCATGTAGAAGGAGCAGAGTACATGAAAGCCCTTTTTCCCCAATTGGCAAATGGAACAGACAGCAACAACTGACCATTTGAACGCAAACCATAAGAATCAACACTTCTCCGTGTGATTAGATTACAGATGTAGGAGGGCAGTAGTCCAAGCCTTGTATATAAAAGTGCATCAGTGTCCCAGCCTCCTGGTGGACAAAGAAGGCCATCCCACTCGAGAATACAGTTCACAATGATGGGTCAGGGCTCCACAGTTAGTAATAAACCTGAGATTACTAACTAATACACCTTACTAACTAATACATCTTACACCTAAAATGGATAAAAAAGTTGCAGTGACAAGCTGCTTTTTCACCTCAAAAGAGAAACAAAACTTATTTCGGAAGAAGAAACACAATTTAAGTTTGAGTTCCTTGACAAGATTGTCAATACGGGGCTTGAAGGGGGAGCTATGAGTTACCGCGCCGATTTAAAAAAAACAGGAAACTCCCAACAAACAACTTCTACGCTTGATGGTAGGGCTGGGCGATTAATCGAATTTTGATCGTGATTTCGATTTCAGAGTGAAACGATCACCAAACTAATATAATCGAGTTGAAACGATTAAAAAAAAAAAAAAAAAGATTTTTTTTTTTAAAGAAATTGCAGAACAGCTGGATTCATATCTGGACTTTATTTTCTATTTGACCATTTTGTGTATATTTTTAAGGGGAAATTTCAAAGTTCTCATTTACAAAGTGTTTTTTTTTTTTGGAGAGAAATTATGGAATAAATGCATCATGTTTTCAAACTCAAAAATAATCGTTTGAATAATCGAGATTTCAATATTGACCAAAATAATCATGATTATGATTTTTTCCATAATCGAGCGGCCCTACTTGGTGGTCACGTGTCCATCCCACTGTACCCATTAAGGACCAGCGGTGGTCACGTGTCCATCCCACTGTACCCATTAAGGACCAGCGGTGGTCACGTGTCCATCCCACTGTACCCATTAAGGACCAGCGGTGGTCACGTGTCCATCCCGCTGTACCCATTAAGGACCAGCGGTGGTCACGTGTCCATCCCACTGTACCCATTAAGGACCAGCGGTGGTCACGTGTCCATCCCACTGTACCCATTAAGGACCAGCGGTGGTCACGTGTCCGTCCCACTGTACCCATTAAGGACCAGCGGCGGTCAGCCAGCGGGGCTGAGACCAGCGTTCACCTGATGACCTCCAGCTGGGTGCTGCTGCTCTCGCCGTCCTCCCAGGAGGCCCGGGAGCCGTGGCGACCGGGCGCGTGGACGGGCGTGGCGTCGGCCGAGGTGTTGGTGTCCGAGTCGTGGTTGAAGGGGTTGTGCCGGAACACGGGGCTGTGGGGCGGCGAGGGGGGCGGGGCCACCTTCAGGGTCACCACGGAGACGGTCGCCACGGCCGCCGCGGAACGGAGGACCACCGAGTCGCCCACCACCGTCTGGGGGTCGGAGCCGCTGGAGCGGGGGCAGCTGGCGGGGTCGGTGAGGTCCCCCTCTGCAGGGCGGACGACAGACACCGGGGGGGGGGTTAGGGCGGTAATGTACGCACTGCAGGGCACGCTGCACGGGGAGGTCGTTTTGTTGCAGGCTCAGGCTGCAATAAACTGATATCCCAGAGGGCGGGAGATAGAGAGAAGCTTTGTTTGCTGTGACACAGGCCGCTGTCAAAAGTTCTCATGTGGCTAGAGTTATTGAACACAATATGCAACATCTGGTTTAAGGTTGTTTTTAATCCAACAAAAATCTTACTAAAATGTTGCATGCGTTAAAAAAAAAAAATAATCTAGAGCGCACATCTTAATAAAATGTGGAGAAAAAGTTGAAAATTCGAAGATAAGTTTGGTTCCTTCGAAAGGAACCAAACTTATCACAAATTGACACTACGATACTGAATCTATAATGTGCAGATGGAGACTAAAGTACGAGCTCAGGGTAACATCGGTCGGTGCCACACAACGCAACATGAAGAAAGCATTCCGGAAAGACACACACCAGACGGTCTGACGGAGAATCAGGGCACAGTGAGTTTCAGCCGCACAAATCATCGATCTTTTTTTTACGCCACGGATTACAACGAACACATCGAGAGCCTGAGAGAGAATCGAGTGAAGCGCTCACATAGCATGACAGACGCCGGGATATTAAAAGACGTTAGACAAGTTCGCCCCCAAAGTGCCTGCAGGCGTACAAAGCTTTACAGTCGAATGTTAGAGGACAAGAAAAGCACGCTGTGTCCAAGCCCCCTCGTTGTTACACCATCGAGTTCTGCGGTCTAGCCAGGGAACCCCACTCCATGCACACACAACACAACAGTACGATAGGCACATGCGCAGTGCTATGGGGGGGTGGGGGTGGAGGTGGGGGTGGAGGGTAGGGGTGGGGGGGGGGGCAGGGGAGCATGGTCACGGGTGAAAGGGAGGGGGGTCAACCAATGTCCCACCTTCCCAGTCTGCACTGGGCAGAGACTGCAACACAGGGAAGATGTCCCCAAAATCATAATCTAAAAAAAAAGGAGGGAGAAGACGGACTGTTAGAGAACAGAGCGTGGACACAAGAGACAGAGGAGGACGACGTGAGACAGACAACAGCACAACATTGGGGACAACAGAAGGGTATTGGAACAGTACATTAAAACAACAACAACAACAGACGTAATGAAAGGGAATTAGAGGAGATGGGAGATGGGATTTAATGAGGGAGGCCACTTAACGGGCTGTGGGCGTAGGTGATTACAGCGTTCACATATAGCGCGCTGCCATCACTCCAACAGCATTTGTCTTCAACTGAAGACACAACACTTTTCTTTCACGTCATCCACATCCTTTAGTCTGACATTTTTAACAGCTTTATATCCCTCTCTCTCGAGTTACCACAGCCATCCCATTACAGTAATAGTTACAGCATCCATCCCCACTGCAGAGAATGCATGCACAGACACAGCCTGCATCGAACTAGCCAGGGTATTTGTTTAGCTTTTGAATCCCATAATAATAATAAAGGCAAATAACAAGACTGGAGTGTGGAGGTAATTGAGGCAAGTTCAAAGTCAAAATGTACAGTAAAAAAAATGGATAATTCACTGTGAAGTATGGAGCTAAAGTAGAGGCTTATTTTAAAGCCCACCCAGCCTAATGTATGTTTTTATCCAGGAATCTGCGGGTATATCTTTAGAGGACTCTTACGTGTATATATCAAACAAACACAGCGAGATAGTTTGTCTCTGTGCGTACAGAAAAGATCCGTCATACATATCAAAAAAAAACATCTAAAACGTTATTCTATACCTGAGGTGCAAATCTAATAAATAAAGCGTTGTGAGGAACAAAGGAACGGTCTCCGTACCTTCACTGGACGGCGCGATGGCGCTGTCGTCCCACTCCAGGTTGGTGGAGGTGAGGGACGTGAAGGAGTGGAGGGACAAGCTGTCGGAGCTGGGCAGCCGCTCCTCAAAGTCCAGCAGGTTCTGGGGTTTGTAGTACTCGGGCATGTAGGGCGCCACGTCCAAATAGGGAACGTCCTGGGCCGGCGTCCACAAGCAGGTGTTAGGTGACAGCGAGCGAATACACAGGAATACAAAGGGAGCTTGACCTGACGTCATACCATGATACTGTGACCTGAATCAATAAAGAAGTTGAGTCCTGAACTTGTACGTGTGTATTTTTTTTGGAACAGATATGTGGGGATGATCAGGGAGCAGGTATTGACTAGCCTGGTTATTGCCAGACCAAGAAAATGACAGCAGCTTCCCCAGACCAAGATCAATCATAGATTGACCAAGATCAATCATAGATTGAACTTGGTCCAAGCTCAAGCTCAATCATAGATCAATCGTAGATCAATCGTAGAGTGCACGTTGGTCTGGGGAAGCAGTCATTTTCTTCAGCACAAGAGGCGTGATCAACGGGCGGAGTTAAACTGACTCTGTATTCAATTGGCTGCTTGCCGTCGCTTCCCTGTCATCATTGGTGTTAAACCAGCCAATAGCGCGCCAGGGGGGAGAAGCCAGCTCGGTGATTGGCTCCCGCAAAAACGTATCGAAACTAGAAAGAAATGCATCGCTCATCTCCAGACCCTTCTGCAGGGCCGAACTCAAAACCGCCGGCAGAATGGTAGCGGGGCTACCCGGTCCAGGTACTGACCAGCTCCAGGTCAAAGCGGATGAACTCCAGGCCCGACACCAGCGTGAGGAAGAGGGTCAGGTGGTCGTGGCTGCAGACCAGCGCGTTCCTGGGAGGGGAAGACGGCAAACGTTAGCGGTCGGTCAAAGAGGGATGGGCACGCCGTGGTCAGAGACGAGCAAGAGTGGAGAGAGAGAGAGAGAGAGAGAGAGAGAGAGAGAGAGAGAGAGAGAGTGGAGAGAGAGGGAATGGCTTTGAGTTCTTGAGCATTCACTTGAAGTAGTATTTGTGCAGCAGGGCCTGGTTCTCCTGGAAGAGGCGCAGGTAGCTCTCCAGTGAGCTCTCGCTCAGGGCCAGGTACAGCCACGCTCGGCCTGCAGACGACACACAAGACAGGCGGACGTATGTTGAGCTGTGGTGGCGCTGGCGCTTCGGTGGAGTCGGAATGAGCGAATGAGGTCAGAGCATGTATCTCAAGAAGGAATATGGAGTGTTCACATTATCCGTTGAGGAGAGTGGAAAGGTTCTTATTTCAAGATCTGAAGAAATCATCACTACTAAATATTCACTACAATGCCTGTAGGCTTTTGGATACCAACATATGACTATCAATACGGTTTCTGTCACACTCCAGTCACTGTAAAAATATGTGTAAATGAAGGACGATGTGTGGTGGAAATGACACCAATGTGCGACTTTCCTTTCTCCTGAGACTGTTTAGAACTAGTTCTGCATTCTAAATACTAGTGTGGGGGCAACAGTCCCACACACACTTTGCATAATGCATGTGATTGTGCGTGGGACAGTTTGTAGTCATGTGTAGACATGTAGGCGTGTACGTATCGTGTCGGCTGGGGGCTCACTTCGACCGAGGTTGGTGGCGATGTGCTGCAGCTCGTCTATCTGTCGGACCGCCTCCTTCCTGGTGAAGTGGAGGACCAGCACCCAGTAGCCGGAGGAGATGTCCTGCAGCCTTAAGACGTCATGAACATCATCACTATTAACCTTTCAGTTTGGGAGAATCATCATCAAGGGAAAACAAGTGCAGTCTGAAATGTAGTCATTGAACATATTCACCCGCTCCAGGATTTTGTTACCGACGTGAACTGCATAAATTCAAAAGTAAATACGAAATCTATACACGGTATCTATCAATCAATCTATCTAAGATAACAACAAAACATTTGAGTTCTCTATGGACACTTTCATTCAAAGAATACAGACTAGATATACTCAAATACCCATGCCCATCTCTACAGACTATGTAGAGATAATATGTTAACTGTGGCAACCCGGCCTTGTCAATTAGCCAGATGTAGAGCACCTGAGGAACAGGTGGAGAAATAGCCCGCTTCTCCACTCATTCAGGGCTCACATGTGGAGAGACCGGTCCGTCAATTCCTCCCAGATTTTAGTTATCTTTGTACTTTTGATTTTGCAATAAACGTGCCTTTTTGGCTTTTGCCTGGTTGAATCGGGTCCTGGTTGGAGTAAGGCGGTTCACTGCCCAAGGCGGGTTGCCACATAACTCTAAATCCTCAGACTGATATTCTTGGATCTGGTCTCACCCGTACAACAGAGCATGGTCCAAATGCTCACACAGCCGCTGCAGGACGCGGTCGTGGTTGCGAATGGCAGGAGTTTCATCTTCACACGCAGCAAAGTAACTCTGCAACTGTCAGCAGAATGATGCAAAATCAAGAATTTGCAAATGTCTACCAGCTGTCCTCTGAAGAACGTGACTGTCGATGTCTGTCTGTCTGTCTGTCTGCGTGTGTCAGACATCTCAGCTTTCCCCTTTCACAGTTGACTGCCATTTCGATGACATTAGTACCAAGGCACTGCATCAAGTCTGCATTTTCAGCACTGAAGCTTTTCGAATGGACACCGCCTGTGACGTTGGAAGCGCTCTAAAACACTGTGAAAAACAGATGGTGGAAACAACCAGAAAGGAAGGCTGGAAATAACTTGTAGGGTTGTGACCCCGAGGAAGGCCGACATCAGTTTGCCTTTAATAAAGAATAAAGATGCCTTTAATCAGGACTAAGTCGATGGGATTCCCATTGAAAGGACAGCATGCACCTTGTTGGAGGTGGGAACCATACAAAGGGGTATGGGTTTCAGTCAACAAGGGGTATTATCATCCTCTCTGATCTGTTTCTGGGGGTCATCGTTTAAATAAAGGATGCATTGAACTGAAAGAAAAGTCAGAAATTAGATTGCCATTTCAATCACCTGACAGCCATGTGACTTTAGATCAGGGAGGGAAAGAGTTTCAAAGGCTGCTTGTGGAAACAAGTTGGACTGGATATCCTGCCGCTGAAACTGAAACGCTGAAAGTTGTTGTCCGTCAGTTGAGTTCGTTTTACAGTAAAACACTCACATGGTAAAAAAGCTTGCAGCTTGCAGCCTGCGTGTACATTTGATGCCTTGTTTGCAAACAACACATCATTGTGTTAACTACTCAACTGATCGTCAAATGCTGTGCACAACAACACAACACAACGCCGCATTAAAAAGCCAGAGGGCTGAGTGGCATCAATGTGACATTATGCATAGAACATTTCAATTACACCGACAGTGGTCAAACACAAGGGTGTTAAGAGGAACAAACAGCGCGCTGTTACTGGGGCGAGGCCCTGTATGTGACGTCCCATTCGTTCGACTTGGAAGTAACTCTTTTGAAAAGCAAAACCTTAATAATTAACACATTTCGAGTACTACAACCACTGCCTTTCAAATGGGCACGTCGGCCCAATGGCGAGCGACGACAAGCAGACCCCCCAGCTCAGCTCACCTTCTTCACGGACAAAGAAATGTTCTCCAGTATTCGGTCCTTGACTTTGAGCGGATCCATCCCTCTGTTCCTCGGCGGTTGTGCGGCAGCGGGCGGTCAGCTGATTCCCTCCCTCCGGCACACACACACACACACACACACGCGTCGTGCTGCTAGCGTTCACGTTGACACACACTGACTGACTACTACTACTAGCATTGGAGGCTCCGACGTTGTTATTTCCTCCACCGAATAAACACTTTGAGTTGAGGCGGTTTAACCGAATTGCCCCATCAACAATGTGTGTCGCAGCGGGGTGCAGGATGCGTGCTGTCGGCTCCAGGCTCCGCGCTCCGCTAGCAGCAGGGTAGCAGCTAGTAGCGGGGTCTGGTGGTGGTGGTGGTGTCCAATGTTTACTGCAGCTTCAATGGCATGTATTATCTCTATATCGAGCTGGTGGACGGCATTTATGTATTTATTTGTTTTTTACCAGATCTGCGCCTTTCTCGTCTTTGATAGCATGATGTCAAAGTGCATTCCGCTCCGTGGGTGTTTTCAGTTTCATTAGCAGCTCCTAGCCTAGTGCGAACCGACAGCTCACCGCGGTGCGTCACCGCTGACGGACCGGCTGCCCCACTGACCGCGCAGCGCACAAGTCACTCACTCTCTTTCTCTCACACACACACACAAACATGCACACACACACGCTCATTAATTCGCTTAGTCACGAAGATTGGAATGTGAATATTTTTTTATTGTGGCATGGACAAACTCAAGCTGTTTCAAACTAGTTACATTAAACAAAAAAAAAAAATCCTGATTGCTAAAACAAAATTCAGTGCATGTATTTACCGGATCACTTTCCCCCCATATCCACATATCCACATAATGGGGAAACAATTTTGTTCAATTTCACTTTCTGTATTTACAGCAACTGTATTTAAATGACGACTGAATTATTAGTGTACAGGCCATGACGTATTTTTCTTTTGGTACAAAAAGTCCCAACCATCCCAAACAATTGGAAGATATTTTAAGGCCTCCAAAAATGTTTTTTATTTATCCACCAGATAACCCAACACAAGCCAAACTTCCACAGAGGGCTGCAGTACAAAGTTTACTATAGTATCAAGTCACAAATACCCGCACACGCTCTTTAACTCAAATTGCATTGACACATTTTTTTCCTTCACTGCCTTAATCAGATTTCTCCTTTTCTTTCATGTGCAAAAAGACGATGCTGAAGACGAAGAGTCCGGCCATCATTGAGAAGACACTGGCGTAGTAGGGGTAGGCGGTCGGGATGAACCGCTCGTACTGTGTGTGCTGCAACGGACGCACGGATACCTGGGGGGAAGATCAATCACAGACGTTTGTGAGCAAGTATAACTTAGTAACAACAAATAAAAATCAGTCGACATGGAGATCAGTCTATTACATACATCACCAAGAATTAGTGTAAATCATCTCACCTGAGTGGAAGAGTACAGATGCGTGTAGCCTAGTCTGTTGTAGTCTACTTTGAACTGGAACACTCCGTAGACGTCAGGCAGCGTGAACTCAACACTGTATTTGCCTCCTGTTGGATAGAAAAATAAGTGGTGAGTGTTTTTCCATCAGCTTTAAAAAGCTCAAACAAAAAGACCTGCCCGATGCTGTTTTATTTCCCCCATTTGAAGCGTGTGTTGCAACTAAATGAATGAATGTGAAAGTTAACCTGACTAATGTTCTATTTGATGTAAGCCTCAGAAGAATGAACTAATTATTATACAGCACTGTTATCCTAAGTTAAACACAGCGTAGGTCTTGGTGCGGGGGGTCATCTCAAACATCATGATGAAGAGGAGAGGCTTCTGTGTTCTAATTGTCACGCTCAAAGAATTTGAGGGGGCGTAGCAGAGCCAACGTCACGTACGTTACAATACATGCAATCACTTTTCTGTACTACTGTTAAAGTAAAAAAATGTAAAAGGATTATATATATATATATATCTATATCTATATCTCACGTTTACATCAGACCCAGCAGCCCTGCTATGTTATAGAAGAACTTCTCATGGGAGATTCTGATCTCCCACAAGACCACAACGCGCCTCGTTTCCTCTTTTGATGCAGAGATTTAAATCGAAAAAAAACACTAAATTTGCACGAGTGGAGGAAACGTTCAATAAGTGTGTTTCTAGTGGCCCCGTTAGACAGTGTTGATTTGAAACCTTTAAAATACACTTTCTTTTGCAGATTACTACTTTGTGCAGTTTGTGCAAGTAGTAATCTGCAGTTTGAGTTCTCGCTAGTCACCCAGATTTGAGCTGGTCTGCCATGAGAATAATCTAAAACTAATGTTCTCTACACTTGACTACAATGGCCTACTAGCCCGCTGGCGCTCAACGGTCACGGTTACCGGCCCTGCGGCCCGACGGCACGTCTTTACCGTTCTTCTTGAGGTAGGTCCTGACGAAGGGGTCGATCCTCACGAACTCCAGCTGGATGTCGTTCCCGTTGAAGGGAACCCAGCGGCCCTCGGAGAGCATCTCGATGACCACGCTGTACTCCTGGGGGTCACGGGGCCACACACACTCGTTAGACCCCCCCCCTGCAGAGCTGGAGCTCAGTGTTCAGGTGAACAACACAACTCACGAACCCAGAGTCTGAAGGGGTTATAGTGTGGTCGTATTTCAATTCTGATAGCAACCTTTTGAGTTGCTTTGGTATGATTTCACTGAAAATATGCATTAGCAAATATAAATGATTTTATTCAAATTGACGTTCCTATTAAATAGGCTTTCATAGAACGGAATGGCCTACACAATACACAAATAGCTCCTTGAGGTCTACAATATTAACACGGTGCCACAAGTTTAAAAAAAACAGCAATACCAAACAACGTAAAATCCCACACAAATCCGTGACTGCACTGACCTTTCAACTTTCAAATCACTGACAAAAACTCACCTTTTTAAAATTGCTTTTAATGTTTAGCTTAGTCTAATGTGTTTTTAGTGGTTTTTTTTTACCATTTGATGTTGTTTTTACTGCTTTTATGATGTATTGTAAAGTGTCTTTGAGTACTTAGAAAAGCGCTTTAAATAAAATGTATTATTATTATTATTATTATTATTATTATTATTATTATTATTATTATTATAATAAACTCCGCTGACGTCTGTGGTCCTCTGAACTCAGTCTGATCTCCTGCACTCACCACCAGGTCAGCGATGGTGTAGGCGGTGGGGGGGGTGGCCTCGCCCACTTTGCGGTGGGTGACAGCTCCCACGCGGAGGACGCCGGCCTCCTTGAACACCCAGCTGGACAGCGCCTCGGCCAGCTCCAGGTTGCCCGTCTGCTCAAACCTGCGAGGCACCGCATGCAGAAGACCGTTAAGAGTCGCCCGTAGCACAATCCACACGGTCACTAAAACACACACGTTGACCCACACACTAGTGGTGGATTTCATGATTCGTTTGAATGAATCAGTTTGCGTCGGTCAGTTCGCCAAGAAGAGTCGTTCATTCATTCATTCGTTCGTTTGTTCGTGGTGAATCATGATTCTCAGTCACTGAGTCGGTCAGACTCGGCTCCTCCCTCGTTCTTCTCATTCTCAAACTAATCACGATTGTGCAATGGTGCAAACGGTCATCAATCAACACAACATTAACTAAGTTCCTTTTAGCTGAGGAGCGCTTCATGTTCGGAATCGGGATGTTGTTCCCCGGCTGACTCTCGTGACTTCTCAGTCCTCGAGTCTTCACCGCTAACCACAGTCAGTGAACGAACGGCGACTCAGCGACTAGTGGGTGGAGCTGGGAGTCGAGTCTCGGAGAACGAACGACGACGAACGAGAGCGGCGAATCAGGTCGGTTCGTTCGTTTTAAAGAGTCGTTCGTTCGTGAACGAGCCACCACTACCACACACACACACGCACTCAGTGCATGGGTGGAACATAGACGTGGCTTTTACTTCCACATCCTGTCCATTCTTGCACCACCACAAGTTCCTAATATAATCTAGATAAGAGTATCCTTATGTAAACAGGGCAGGGTTACCTTTGGGATCCAGGAGTGGCCTTCTGCACAGGGGAGTTGAAGAAGGCATCACTGAAGAAGTGCATGGAGCCGCTGAAGACCACCCTGGCGTTGTTGCGGGCCTGGAGGCCGGCGATCAGCAGGGTGTTCTTGCCAACTGCATGAGGGTACTGGAGGAACGACACGATCACATCATCAAGGACGGGGTTGGAAGCTTGACTCAGGAGCCAAGCTACAACAAAACTATCTCAAAAGGAATGTACGTGAAGCATACATAAATGTCATGAGTTTAGATGGGTATTTTTTTTGTCTAGAGAGACACAAGGGACTTAGACTAGGGATATTCTTAACGTCTTGCTCAGTCAGTCCTGGATTGAAAATAAACACAAGTGAATTATTATGTGAGACATTTTGTCCAGGAGTTCAGTGGTACCTGAGAGATCGGCCTGTCGGGGAAGAAGGAGTAGGACGTGGAGGAGCCGGTCAGGATGTCCAGGACGAGGGGGTTTTCAGGGTCTGCCACCATGCTGAGGGTGAAGAAAAACAGGAGGTTACGTTTACATTTAGCAGACGCTTTTATCCAGAGCAACTTACAACGGTTAATACACGGCGGAGTCAACCACGCAGGGCGACAGCCAGCTGGTCAGGAGCAGTTAGGGGTTAAGCGTCTCGCTCAGGGACACATCGACACTAGGAGGAGGAGCCGGGGATCGAACCAGCAACCTTCCGGTTACAAGTCAACCCGCTCTACCTCCTGAGCTAAGCCGAAATCTCAAAAGCCAAATGATGAATACGAATTCAAAAGGGTTGACGATGCTTACCCGACCCCCTTGAACAGGATGGGCTTGTTGGTGGGCGTTCCCACAATAGTCGGGGCCTTCAGCAGGTTCTCTGGGTCGGCCACGATTAAAGTGTGCTGCAGAGAAACACAACGACCTCACATTATGGTTCTCCGGGGTTGATACTAATGCTCGTGTTTATTCTTTGCACAATGTGAAAAACTTCTGACAAGAGGATAGGATTCAAAGTATAAATCTGCTTACCTCGCCAGGGTCGGACACATCAAAGTTGTGATGATCGATTACGGCCGTCTTTTCCTCATCAAATTCAATGCCGCATTCACTGCCCAGCTCCCTTAAAGGGTCACCTATATCAAAACAAACAAAAAAGGGGGGAAATTGATATCTCAAAGATGGACCAAAGAAGATGTACTTCCGATATGATTCAAGTGACTCATTTTAAATGAACCTTTCACCATGCAAATATTTGTTATATGATCTGAAATGCATTGGCGTTCAAAACTGACCAATGTCTGAGTTGGCAGCAACAAGGACGTTTCCCCCGCCGTCAATGAATGATGTAATGGTCTCCACGTTGATGTTTCCTCCGAAATCTGGAGGTGGAAAATTGCACATATACACACATTAAATATACAAAATTAAAAGTTGATAACCAATGGGGAAACTTGACAGGGTGCAAGGTGGTTGACTTACCCTCCACAGATGGTGCAAAGATGATTAAGTGGTCATAGAGAAATTGGCCATATTTGATCAGCGACAGAGAGGGGTCATCTGCCGTCTTGAATGACAGGTCAAATCCACGATCTGAGGGACGAGAGAAAATACCCATCGCAGTCTTATCAGGTCCATAATAACATGCACGAGGAAGTTGTCTATATAGGACACTTGTATTATATAATAACGTATACTGTTCTTATGACATACTGTTCAGTACACATCGCATGTGAACAAATGACTCCACTATCCATAATTAATACACACAATGTTTTGTAATTTACATTCGTGTACACTTTCATCGGACACACAACTGCACAAAGCTTGCTCATCCTGCTGCACGAAAGCCATCATTCACTTGCATCATCACCACACGGTTGGCCAATAGACATTTTAACTTGAAGACTATTGAGCATTGAACAGCACTTCGAACACAGAACACATAACATTAACGTTACCTGCAAGACTGCGGAAGAAGATTGAATGGGTGTCTCGGATATTCACGTTGTCCAGCAGGACCAGAGTCTTTCCATCGGCCCACGTGGGGCTCATCAGAGACGCCAGAGTCAGACATAAAAGCACACCCTTGCCCATCTTATTTGATCCGCTGTGGGTCGTCCCTTTGGTCTGTTTTCGGGACAATATAGGACCGGGATGGTTCCTCTGCACGGCTGCTGTCAACGTCGCCATTTTGCTGCAGAAGTCGACGTCAGCCTTAGCAGAAGGCGAACTCTGACCCAGCACGTCAACCAATCGGGAGGAGAAACGCGTCGCTACGACTCCAGCCCCACCAATAGCATCACAGCGTCGTTATAAGGCTGGACCATCCCATTGTTTGCATGGGTAGATTGGGAGCCACGTACTAGAGATGTAAAGACGTCTTACGGCTGCATGTGCATTCTTTTATTCACCTGCGGTTTTGTTTTATGCTTTAAGCAAGTACGACTTCACAATGCGTTTGAAATCGGCATTTAATTAGCTTTGTAACGACGTGTTGTGCTTATTTACTCTCATGAACAGAGTTCATTAAACACTGACAATCAATGTTATGGGTATGCTGTGAATCAGTGTAAGAAGTATTTTCCCACTATTAACATTACCATACATATATAAGCTTGTCTAGTACATTTAATCTCATTCATTTAAGCTAATGTAGTGACAAATCATCACCCATTACACCCTCAATTATTGAGTTTTGTCATGGATTTACAACGTTAACTTAACAAAAAAAAAAATCAAATTAGACATGACAAAGATTTATCATGCACACAATATACATTTCCTGCCAGCATGTGAGCATCTTCCAGCTCATGCATACAAAAAACGAATCTATCGACACGGACACGTTAGCCACAATAGTTCAACTGTACAATAGTCTTTTCATGAAAATACAACTTAGTAAAATATAATGACAATGTACACATCTCATTTGGACGGTTTATGAGCCATTCATTTCATCGTTCATTCATTCATTTAGTTTCAGTCACTGACACTGGTGACCTCACAAATGACGCTCAGATGCAGTTTACCTGTAGAACCCACGTCGGAGAAACATTATCTCTCAAGCCATAGATAAATTAGTTTCTGTAATCTGTAAAATACATTTCTTTACATTACAAAAAATGTATCATCAATATAGTTTTTGTTCACTCATAAATTATGTCAACACTCCTCAGTCCGCATTCACAGGAGGACCGACGCGGTGCCCTGAGACACACGCGTGCAGAACGTGACTCGTTTACACCGTCACCATCACCTCGCCCTCCAGCTCTGCTTCCGTCTTCACCTTAACCTCCGTAGCATCCACCTCCCCTACAGCCACGGCCTCGACATCTAACCCCAAAGGAGCGTCCGTACGGCCCAAAGCCTCCTCTTCACTCCCCTCCTTCTCCCCCCCCTCGCCTCCCTCCTCCTCCTGCTCCTGCTCTTCCTCTGCAGGTATAGTCTTTCCATCATCTCCCTCTCCTCCTCCTCCTCCTTCCTCCTCCTCCTCCTCCTCCTGGTGCTCCTGGCCCTCCTCCGCCACCTCGTCGCTCTCCCTCCCGGCCTCCTGCGTGCGGTACAGCACCTGGCCCTCCTGAATGACGTGGTGGGCGGCGGGCTGCCAGGCGGTGGCCCCCTCGTCCCCCTCTGTGGTGTACTGGTAGTAGTCGCCGTCCGCCTGGAACATGACCAGCGCCTGCGCCGTGTGGATGCGCACGTGCTGCGCCAGCGAGTTGGCGTCCAGGAACTTGTCGCCGCACGAGTCGCACGCGTACAGGATCTGCGTGTTGGGGTCTGGGGGCAGACGAGAGGGGTACAGACGTGAGGTGAGAATACGTCCTGTCCCGTTGGTTAAGCGTTAACGACGAAGTGATGAAGAGGAAGTGACCGCAGGGTCACTGCAGCTAGTCTCACCTGCTTCCTGGACCTTCTCCACGGCCTTGGTGATCTCTGCTTTGAGAGCTTCGGTGTCGTCTGTTGACACAGACGTCGTCACCGGAACCACTGTGTGAGAAGACACGATGGAGGATCGGTTGGTCAGCAGGACAGGAGCTCTGGGCAGGAGCTCTAGAGCCAGACGGCCCCGCAGTTCTACCTTTACCCTTTCTCTACTGTGATTAGAATAATAATTTTAATTTTATATTTCTTACTATTTAACTATGTATTTGTACTTTCAAATGACAAGACTAATAATAATAATACAAATGAAACAAGCGAATATCAATTTTAAAAATCTAGTTAAAACATAAAAGCCTCCAAACTATGAATGAAACTATGAATTTTGTCCACCAGTCAACCTTAAGGCTTAATCAGGAGTTTAGCCATAGCCATATATGTATCTTTGTTTTGTTTCCACTGTGTTATGGTGTGTGAAATGTATATGTGTTCTATGCACACAGTGGCTGCTGGGTCGCAAGTACAAATTCCAGCCAAGCTGACAATTACGTTCTATATCATACTGTATCATATCAATAACACAACCGTGACCACAGCTTGTGTCCTAAGCGACGCTGCAGTCAGGGGGCGACGCCTCCCACCTGTGAGCTGAGCCACCGTGCTGGCGGCCAGCGCCACGATGTCCTCCGTGGTCACCGTGACGATGTTGACCTCCCCCGAGGTGACCATGTCGTCCAGGCCGTCCATGGCCTCGTCCGAGCTGCCGGCCAGCACCAGCCTCTTCATGCCGGCCTTGCCCTGGTGCACCGTGCGCACATGGGAGCGCAGGTTGTCCACGCGGTTGAACCCGCGGCCGCACTTGTCGCACAGGTACGGCTTCTCTCCTGGGAGGAGGCGAGATTCAGCGGTGTGATTGGTCACATATAGGCCATGGGGCGATTCGCAAACGATTCGGTCGGAACGGACGAATCCTGAAGGTGAACGACGAGAACCGATTCCCAAAACAAGAGAACTGATTTTATTTTTTTTTAAACATAAAACACAGATATGGTCACGTAAATAAAATATACAAACGAACAGAACTTTGTTCCCCCTCGACTTTATATTGATTGAGTCTAAAACCTTCTCATCGTGGTTGAGGCCGCTTGGGCTATTCTTCTTAAAACCACACACGTGTCGTGCTCCAGCGGCGTCGTGGGCTAATGCTACAGAAATTAGCTGTTTTCCGGGCATCGTCACCGTCTGAGACCTTCTGGTGTTTTAAAAGGCTCCATTTGCGGGCGTACCTCATATTTAAAAGCAAAGTGGTGGGGCCAGACACCTGAGATTCCCTGCCAAATGACGTATACGGACGTATGACTTAATGAACTGAAAAAACTGAACGAACGAATCAAACGAACGATTTGTGATAGTGAAGGGAACTGAAAGAACTGGTTCCCGGAAAATAATCGTTTTGCCCGTGCCTAGTCACATACATATACAAGAAATGCAGTGAGATGAAAAGTGGCCGTTGCCGGAGGAGATTGTGCAACATTGAAACATATTCAAATAAGATGAGAAATATAATAAAAATAAGAAATGAAATAACAAATACAACAATTAGCTTTTGAGGTAGTCTATGTTATATCTATGTGTCTGTGTGTGTGCATGAGTTGGACAGCATGTGTGACTTGGTTGGGGGCCCTGTTGAGATCAGTGTTTACATTGATTGCCTGGGGAAAGGAACTCCATCTCAGTCTCTCTGTTCAGGGATGATGGGTCACAGGGCAGTAATGCAGATTGTTTGTGTCAGAGGGAAAGATGGAGGAAGTTAAGCTAAGGTTGAAGAAAATTGTGAAGCACTTTTCACTTTATCCAAGTTTGGAACAGGTTCCAGGTTCCACCAACTTCAAAGGACAATGCAAGTCTGGGCGATCAAATCATTGTCATCATAGTCTCTCCTGGCTTCACTAAGACCTCCGTTAACATTTGTCAAAATCACTTTTTTGTGCTGATCATTTCACGTGAAGGCGCCTGACTCCTATTCATAAAGTATTATATTAATATAGAAGTAATGAAATTACTACTTCTTTTATCCAGTGCATGTGCGACTTAAACACATTAAGACACATTCCTTCAGCTTTCTGAGCTGTAGTCACAGGATGCGGTCGGCCCAGTGTGACGGAAATGATTACAAACTCAGTGATCAGATTATTATCATTTTGAGTTAACGTTTATGTATTCCGGAAGCCTCAGTGAGGTGAGACACCTCTTCTGCTAAAGAGAGACGAAGAGATGTGTACATCAGTTTACTTTTTCTCTAGACAGGGGACGACTGGTGGGTTGGTGTGACACACAGATTTACACTGGACTTTTTCTTTGAATCAACAGGTGGATTCTGTAATCAGACTGTTACCTGTGTGGATGATGATGTGATCAGACTGTTACCTGTGTGGATGATGATGTGATCAGACTGTTACCTGTGTGGATGATGATGTGATCAGACTGTTACCTGTGTGGATGATGATGATGTGATCAGACTGTTACCTGTGTGGATGATGATGATGTGATCAGACTGTTACCTGTGTGGATGATGATGATGTGATCAGACTGTTACCTGTGTGGATGATGATGTAATCAGACTGTTACCTGTGTGGATGATGATGATGTGATCAGACTGTTACCTGTGTGGATGATGATGTGATCAGACTGTTACCTGTGTGGATGATGATGATGTGATCAGACTGTTACCTGTGTGGATGATGATGTGATCAGACTGTTACCTGTGTGGATGATGATGATGTGATCAGACTGTTACCTGTGTGGATGATGATGTGATCAGACTGTTACCTGTGTGGATGATGATGTAATCAGACTGTTACCTGTGTGGATGATGATGATGTGATCAGACTGTTACCTGTGTGGATGATGATGATGTGATCAGACTGTTACCTGTGTGGATGATGATGATGTGATCAGACTGTTACCTGTGTGGGTGATGATGATGTGATCAGACTGTTACCTGTGTGGATGATGATGTGATCAGACTGTTACCTGTGTGGATGATGATGTGATCAGACTGTTACCTGTGTGGATGATGATGATGTGATCAGACTGTTACCTGTGTGGATGATGATGATGTGATCAGACTGTTACCTGTGTGGATGATGATGATGTGATCAGACTGTTACCTGTGTGGGTGATGATGATGTGATCAGACTGTTACCTGTGTGGGTGATGATGATGTGATCAGACTGTTACCTGTGTGGATGATGATGATGTGATCAGACTGTTACCTGTGTGGATGATGATGATGTGATCAGACTGTTACCTGTGTGGATGATGATGATGTGATCAGACTGTTACCTGTGTGGATGATGATGTGCTTGGACAGATCTCCCACGTTGACAAAGGCCTTATTGCACATGTTGCACTTGTGTGGACGGACGTTGTCATGGTGACGGATGTGATTGGCCAGTTGGCTGGACTGGACGAACCTGTCCCAGGGGGCATCGTCAAATAAAAAAAAAGAAAGAAAGATATATTTATTTATTTATTATCGCCGGAATTCGTGCGTTAACCGAACACATCACTGTATACACACAAAGTACGGGCGTTCCATAACGTAATAACACATTAAGTCCACGCTGTAACAGGTTGATATATATTTACGACTTATCACAAGGGCTGTGACCGGGACACTGCCACGTTAATTGTCAGCAAAAGTTAGTACTGAGACGCCAAGCCCCCTTTTAAAACAAGTAACCGTGGCAACCCCAACAACAACACAAACACAAAACAACACAATCCAAGCGGCCGGGCGCTCCCTCTCTGACCTCTTGCCGCAGCGGTCACAGACGTACGGCTTCTCCCCGGTGTGCTGGCGGACGTGAGCGATGAGGGAGCTGGCCTGGGTGAAGGACTTCCCACACACCAGGCAGAGGCAGGGCTTCTCCCCTGCAGCACGGAGACACGGAGACACGGAGACATGGAGACACGGCCACGCCGTTTTTATTGATTATCACACTCTGTGAGTGTCTTGTCCTGATGTTGTCCTGATGTTTTGTGTTGAGGACCACAATGGAAATAAGTCCTGGACTTGATTGTGTTTTTATCCTCAATTGTATTTGATGTATTTTCATGTGTGTAAGGCATTTGTTTGATACAATTTAATAAATCAAATCAAAATCCCCCAAAAAAAAATTGTTTCATAAAAAACAACAAAAAAACGGCTGTACCGAAAAACATACGAACCGTGACTTTAGTGTATCGTTACCCCCCTAGTGCTTAGTGTGCGACCCACCTGTGTGTGTGTGTTGTTGTGTTAACCCACCTGTGTGTATGCGTTCATGTTCTGTGTGTGTATGTGTTGTTGTGTTAACCCACCTGTGTGTATGTGTTGTTGTGCGACCCACCTGTGTGTGTTGTTGTGCGACCCACCTGTGTGTGTCTGTTGTTGTGTTAACCCACCTGTGTGTATGTGTTGTTGTGTTAACCCACCTGTGTGTGTGTGTGTTGTTGTTCTAACCCACCTGTGTGTATGCGTTCGTGTTCTGTGTGTGTATCTGTTGTTGTGCTAACCCACCTGTGTGTGTGTGTTGTTGCGTTAACCCACCTGTGTGTATGTGTGTGTGTGTTGCTGTGTTAACCCACCTGTGTGTATGTGTGTGTGTGTGTTGTTGTGTTAACCCACCTGTGTGTATGTGTGTGTGTTGTTGTGTTGACCCACCTGTGTGTATCCGTTCGTGGCGCTGCAGGGCCCCGGGGTCGGCGAAGGCCCTCTGACAGTGCATGCAGATGTAGGGCTTCTCCCCGCTGTGAACGCGCAGGTGACGCTTCAGGTTACCTGAGGAGGACACACACGCACACGCACACACACACACACACACACACACACACACACACACACACACACACAGTACAAGGGAGGTGAGGTGAGGTGGACGAGATGCGATAGCTGCAATCTCTTCGCTGCTGCTTGCTTCATGTCCTGCTTGTGGTGTAATGTCGTTCTGTATGTCGATTTGTCTGTATGTGTTTTTTTATTTGTTTGCAATCTCGTTGTGTGTGTGTGTGTGTGTGTGTCGGCGGTAAATTCCGGTACAGGCGAGATTTCAAATTAGAATTTAAACGTACATTTTCAAATTAAATTAAATTGTAGATATTTTCTAATAATGCTTACAACACAAAAAACAATGAATATGATAATGAAGACTTCAATATCCGATTATTGACTTATATTCAAATCATAGAGAAAATATTTGCACGCTGAAGAAATGTGTGTTGCAGCTCACCTGAAGTGGTGAACTGTTTCCCACACTCTCTGCATTTCAGAGGACCGTCCGTAATGTGGATCTTTAAATGAGCCTTCAGGTTCCCCATCTGAGGGAAGCATTTCAACATGAACATCACATGAGTGAACTAAACCTATGGGTCTTACATCCACGACATAAAGACGACCCAACTACATCTGGTTTTGATATCATTCTGTGATGCAAAACGTTTGGCGGTTGACACAGTAAA
This sequence comes from Micromesistius poutassou, assembly GCF_964030765.1. Lineage (NCBI taxonomy): Eukaryota > Metazoa > Chordata > Actinopteri > Gadiformes > Gadidae > Micromesistius > Micromesistius poutassou. The sequence continues at coordinate 864,823 of NC_140280.1, read as the reverse complement.
TAGATAATGGGGTAATAAATGGGGTTTACTACCACACGATGGCTAATTACCACACGATACTCTACAGTTCTGACTGAAGACTGTCCTACACTCCTCTAACATGAGGACCTGACTGAAGACTGTCCTACTCTCCTCTACCACGTGGACCTGACTGAAGACTGTCCTACACTCCTCTACTGTGTAGACCTGACTGTAGACTGTCCTACACTCCTCTACTGTGTAGACCTGACTGAAGACCGCCCTACTCTCCTCTACCACGTGGCCCTGACTGTAGACCTCCTACACTCCTCTACCACGTGGCCCTGACTGTAGACCTCCTACACTCCTCTACCATGTGGACCTGACTGTAGACCGCCCTACACTCCTCTACCATGTGGACCTGACTGTAGACCCTGCCCGATCGCCCCCCCCGGCGCTCCTCCGCTGACCTGATTGAAGCGCTTGTCACAGTGCGGGCACTTGTTCCCCTTGTCCGTGTCGTGGGTCTCCAGGTGCCTCATCTTGGCGGTGGGGTCGGAGAAGGCCTTGTCGCAGAAGTCACAGTTGTAGGGCTTCTCGCCGCTGTGCACCAGGTGGTGGCGCTTCATGTTGCCGGACGTGGTGAAGAGCTTCCCGCACACGCCGCAGCTGTAGCGCGCCTCGCCCGTGTGCCGCTTGCGGTGCAGGTTGAGCAGGCTGATCTGGCGGTAGCTCTTACCACAGGTGGAGCAGCAGTAGGGCTTCAGAGGGCTGTGGGGGGGGGGGGGGAGACGTCAACCACCTCGGCCTAGCCCCACTGGCGTTAGATCTGTGGTGTCTGTGTGTCTTTGTGTTTGTATGCTCTGTAGTTCGTTGTTATCGTTATATTCTTATGTTCTCTTGTTTAAAACGGCGGCTCCCCTTCAAGGATTAATCATTTGTATGATTATCTTATCTTAATCTTAAAAGTAAAAATGCCTGGATGTGCTTTGTGTGTTAACAAAGGGAGATATAACAGCTGGCAGGGGATTCATTTGTATCGGGTGCATTTTTTTTTAATGCAATTTCCATTCATTGTTTTTGGCATAAATCTCTCTGGGGATTTTCAGCCGAGTTATGAAATCCTTTTTCATAACTTGGCTGAAAATCTCCAGAGGGATTTATACCAAAAACAATTAATGGAAATCATCAAAAGAATATTATGAATGCTGGCAAGATTGTTCTAACAAGGTGGTGTAAGGACTGACTACATTGATCCAACAACCTACCCCCTGTGCAGAATGACCTGCGTGTTTAACTGACCAAACTACTGACCTGTGTGTTTAACTGAGAACACTACTGACCTGTGTGTTTAACTGACCACACTACTGACCTGTGTGTTTAACTGACCACACTACTGACCTGTGTGTTTAACTGACCACACTACTGACCTGTGTGTTTAACTGACCACACTACTGACCTGTGTGTTTAACTGACCACACTACTGACCTGTGTGTTTTAACTGACCTGTGTGTTTTCTCGTGGGCCTTGCAGGCCGCGGGGTCAGAGAAGGCTTTGTGACAGTCCCTACAGCTGAACGGCTTCTCTCCCGTGTGAATCCGAATGTGCCTTTTGAAATTTCCCGTGTGCGTGAATTTCTTTCCGCAGTCCTGGAACGAAACACATTTGACAGTGAACCTTCTCTAAGTGACAAATCGCTTTTACGATTAATTACTAAACAATGACATTCACCGACAAAATAGGGACGCGTGTTACCCTGGAAATCCAGAGTTCTCGCGAGAGCACAACTTAAGTTTGCTCAGCTCAGAGTCACTCTGGGAACGAGCAATATACTCACTCCCCAATTGCCCTGGCCCAGAACATGAACCAATCACATCAGTGTATCTGATATAGGCGGGGCCAAAAGCGTTGCTGTTTTACCGACCGGATACAGCAAGAGTCTAATCTATTGGTTAGCTCTGCTGGTCTGGATACGTCACCTCTTGTATTCTTCTGATTGGTCGTAGTGTTATCCAATTGTCGTGCAGTGATATTTTCAAATGCATGCTTGGTGCCGCCCCTCGAGTTGGGCCATTTTCATCACTCGTTGCCAGACCCTACAGCGTTCTAGATGTGGCTCTGGATTTCCAGGCTAGACGTGTGTGAGGCAAATTAACACACAAACCCACACAAACACACACACAGCTCTCACCTCACACTTGTGAGTCACGGAGCTGTAAGGCTTCGACTCGGAGCGTCCGTTGGCCGAGCCCGTCGGGGTGATCCTCCCCTCCTGGATGCCGCCTGACTCCTCCTCCTCGTCCTCATCTTCCTCCTCCTCCTCCTCCTCCTCCTCCTCCCCCAGGTCTTTGGTTAACTCACAGTCCTCCTCCCCGTCCGCCATGTGGCCGTCTTCGTTCTCCTCCTGGGCCTCCTCACCATGTTCTCCTCCTCCTCCTTCTTCTTCTGGGCCGGGGAGTCCTGTGGGCTCCTCCTGCTTCACCCGCTTCGGAGCGCTCTCCTCATCCGTGTCATTATCTTGATAGGAAGGAGAAGAAGAAGAAGAAGGAGAAGGAGGAGGTGGAGGAGGAGAAGGAGGTGGAGGAGAAGAAGGAGGTGGAGGAGGAGAAGATGAAGAAGAAGAAGGAGAAGGAGGAGAAGGAGGTGGAGGAGGAGAAGATGATGAAGAAGAAGGAGGAGGAGAAGAAGATGATGAAGAAGAAGGAGAAGGAGGAGAAGGAGGAGAAGGAGGTGGAGGAGAAGAAGATGATGAAGAAGAAGGAGAAGGAGGGGAAGGAGGTGGAGGAGAAGAAGATGAAAAAGAAGAAGAAGAAGAAGGAGAAGGAGGAGAAGGAGGTGGAGGAGGAGAAGGAGGTGGAGGAGAAGAAGGAGGTGGAGGAGGAGCAGATTATGAAGAAGAAGAAGGAGAAGGAGGAGAAGGAGGTGGAGGAGGAGAAGATGATGAAGAAGAAGGAGGAGGAGAAGAAGATGATGAAGAAGAAGAAGGAGAAGGAGGAGAAGGAGGTGGAGGAGAAGAAGATGATGAAGAAGAAGGAGAAGGAGGGGAAGGAGGTGGAGGAGAAGAAGATGAAGAAGAAGAAGAAGAAGGAGAAGGAGGAGAAGGCAGACGTTTTTATACTATGCCATAAAGACATCTGTGCCAGTATACAGTATAAGTGACAGTGGCAGACACAAGCACAAGGCGCTGCTTGTTCAGGGGATCGGATCGGGTTCCCTCCTCCTCACCAGGGGGGAAGTTTCGGCGAGGAGCTCTCCTGATCCTCCGGCCCCTGGAGCTCATGTACACCGACCCCCCCGAGCGGCTCCACTGAGATTCTGGAAAACCAGAACAGATGTCACTAAACGCTCCGTCATTAAAGTCGGTGACTGAAAGTGACTTTTGGGGGGAAGTGACGGAGAAGTACCCACACTGAGTCCTACGGGGGGGGGGGGGGGGGGGGGGGGTCCTACGGGGGGGTCTACTCACTGGGCGTGTAGTCAGCGTCCCGGGGGTCGTCCTGGAACTCGGGAACGTCCTTCACGGCGCTCTCCTCCTCGGGGACCGCCGCCGCCGCCGGCGGGGGGGGGGCCTTTGTCTGGGCGGACGGCACTTTGAGCGGGGAGTGTTTAGGCGGTCTCCCCCTCCCCGGGTGGGTTCTGCCGGGGCTGGGAGACGCCGCAGCCGGCGCCGCCAGCGGCGGCGGGGCGGTGGTGTGTTCGGCGGGTTCGCTTGCGGCCTCCTGAGCTTTCTCTCTCTCCACCGCGCCGCCGCCCTGGGGCTGCGTCTCCTCCGCTTTGGGAAGCTCTCTCTCTCTCTCTGGGTTCTGCTCCGGCCTCTCTTTGGCCTCTTCGTCTTTTTCTTTGGTGTCGGTAAGAACGCCGAAGGGAAGAAGAAGAATGAATGAAGTACGGAACAACCGTCTTGAACACGACACAAACACGACAGGGAAAGCGCCAGCATATGAGCAAACCAGGCAATGATGCAACGACTTTAGCTGACATTATTGTTCAAGGTGCAATTTCAGTACATTCCAATTCATTGGGACAATTGGACCGGGTAAATGCTAACTTCTAAAGTGGAAAAAAAAACTAATTTATGTTGCCAGAAAAAACATTTTTATACAATTTAAAAAAATCACAGTTGCACAAAATGACATGGAAAGCTTCAAAGGCATAGCAGAAGTCTGTTTCGGTAACGAGTAGCGGTGGCTGGATGAAAGGGGGCCGTGCCACATCCTGAAAAGAGCTCCCTTTGGACGCAGGCGGCGGGCCTATCCCACGTCTGTAGAACCCACCGGCAGAGAAGTCCGCTATGAGCGCGGGTGCGGAGGCCGTGACCGACTGGTAGGCGGAGCAGGCGTTGACCACCTCTTGCATCTGGAGAAAGTTGGCCACCGCCACCACGTCCTCCACGTTCTGACAGCTGAGGCTGAGCTTGGCCGTGTACATGAACTCCAGGACCTGGCCCAAACCTAACGGCAAAACCCAGAGGAATACCGACGCGTTAGCAGGGTGAGGAGGAGGAGGAGAGGAGGAGGAGGAGGAGGAGGAGGAGGAGGAGGAGGAGGAGGAGGAGGAGGAGGAGGAGAGGAGGAGGAGCGGCTATAGCTGATGGTAGTTCACCAGCTATGACCCCTACACTGTTGTTAGCATCATAGCATCTTGTTTGGCTGCTTGTTATAACTTTGTCGTAGTCTTTTAAAATACAATATTGTAAATAAAGTGAAATAAAGCATGTACTCTGACAGACTCTAGCCTAGCCGTGTTTATGTGACCTTCAAGACAAGCAGAGTCTGCCTATAAGTAACCTCATTTAAAAAAAGTCACATTCAAAAAACCTTAAACGAAGAAGAGACCTGCAGCGTTGCTGATGTCCAGGTGCACCACGTCGTTCTGGTCGGTGAACAGGGTGCGGAAGTAGGAACTGCAGGCGGCCAGAACCGCCTTGTGGGCCTTGAAGTCCACGCCGTCCACCACGAAGGTGCAGTCGCACAGCAGGCCCATCTGCCGCTGCTGGTTGAGCTGCTCCAGGACCTTCCCGCTGTGCCAGGGGAAGTCCATCTTGGATGAGGGCTAACTTATCTTCACCAAGCTGCTGACAAGCAAGAAGAAAAAAAACGGTTGATTAATGACTTAACATGGACATGGAGAGACACACGTCGACTTGGTTCCCATGGGGCGCACTGGGGGAAGTGTTGTAGGATTCAGTACATAATACTAGTTCAATAAGTGAATTGGTCATATTTATGACGGTATAACTGATTGTTAGACGTAATGCAAGTTGTTTTTGTTACATTTCAATACATATTGGACAAATCTTGCAAAAACTATTTGTAAACCTGTCCTGTATCCATGTGGTATGTTCTAGTCTACTTTATGGGACATATTGCGAAAATAGCTTATAACCTATAAAGTGATATGTCTCTTAAAATCAACGAGCTAATGGGGTGGAAATCACCATATGCTTAGTAAGTTATTGTGTGATTGGTTTGGGGTTGTTTTTTTTCACAATCACACCCAAAAGTGTCTAATAAAATAAAATCCTTCCACTATCAACAGACGATTCGTGTCATGTGATTAAAGGACGTCACTGGGCGATACGGGCAACAAGACACCAATCAAGTTGTCTTATACGATACGATACGACTTTATTTGTCAGTTTGCACTGAAATTTTGCTTTTTGCATCCCTGGGCAAACTCATTTAAGAAAAAGGGAGGACATACAGTATACATACATGTAGACATATAGCATAAATAGACAGACATGTGGGCATACAGTACATGTAAAACATAAACAGAGCATCAACAGACCAGCATGAAACTTACAGCCACAAATGACAATATCAAGCATGACAGAGGACATGTACACACATACATCACTTGGAGACACTATATACATGAATAAATAAATATTGCACCAGATCTTAATGTTGCTGGTTTAACAAAAGGATTGATTGATGTATAAAAGTGTCTAAGTTTGTTGTTTGCGGAACTCTAAAGCTCTCTGTTCGAAGGCAGTAGCTGATATTGTGTGAGACGTCAGTGGAAACAAATCATCATATTCTGGACGACTGGACGTCGAGGCTTCTTTAATTCGAACGAACTTTTTGTTTCCCCCCCCCAGCTGCTTGGTGGTGGTTGTTTGACGGTGCGACCGATTGATTACAATTCCTCCCATCGTTGTCCCTTCTCTCTCCGGGATTAATTGAGCGTGCCTGGACGCGCATGTAGAGAGAGAACAAGATGGCGCGCGCTGGCGGAGGGCCTGTCGCCTCTCGCTCGGTCGTTTTAAAAAGCACGCCATTTTAGCACAAAACCAACGCAGACGTTACCTTTGCGCACACCACGCCGCTCGCCGGTGTCCGAATGGTCCGAGCGGTCGTTGTTTTGGGGTGTTTTTCGGGCGACGCGGGATTGCACTCAATCGAGTTTTTCGGTGATCGATCTTGCTCCGCAGACTAGAGATCCGCCGCCATCTTCCGCTCTCTGATCGATTGATAGTGGCCGGGCGGAAACCGGGCGGGAGCACGCGCAGTCGTGAACCCCCCCGCTGGAGATGCTGCCTGTGGCCACTGGGGGGCGCAGTCTACTCGCGTTTAATTTAATTCAATTCAATTCAATTCAATTCAACTTTATTTCGCCGTGTATATACAGATACTAGGGATTTGATTTGGTCTTCTCCTCCATGCAGGCAACACACAGTAAAACAGAAAGACAAAGGCAAAAACACAATACGAGGACAAACTACCATTATGAGCAATAAATGAATAGGAATGTAGATAGTGCAGTGTTAAATAAAAATAAAGTGCAAGGAGTCCGAGTTTAAGAGTTATTTAGGAGGGCTATTGCTTGGCGTGACCCCAATTACATACCAAACCAGCGCTTTTATGAACAGTGCTGTGCGACAGTTTAAATGCCATCAACACAGTCCAACGTATTGCGTATATATATGTGTGCGTGGGTTTATTTTTACTTTATAAATGCTGATTTATGATTCAATGTTCAAACTCAATTAATAATAGAATTGTCCATTTGGTTGACAGTGTTGCGGTGTTACACACCGATTCGGATCAAAGAAGGATGAGAGACCAGTCACTAAACTATCGGGGAGGTTCATCGAGTTTAATGTTAATGTATAACTTTACATAGAATAAGAAAAATCACACGTGGCAACTGTATGATCACATTGAACATTAAATGCTGTACATTATATAAAAGTACCATGGCCTATAAGATGTAAGATCTTCCATCGTTGAGGTGGCTGCTGAGTTTGTTTGAATAATGTGGGTGTATTTTTAAGAAGTTTATTATCCAGCATTTAACAAAAAAAAAGGAATTCACTTGACACTTTTTATTGTTTTGGTTATATTATTAAAAATGTCCCCACAGTGTACACAGTCTCACACAAGACGATATCTAATCCCAAAACAGCCTTTTAAAAATTTATTTCACAAGTATAATGTGCTATAACTACTGAACATTATTATTGTGATTAGTAATGTAAGCAGGGAAAGTTTTAAAACTTAAAAAAAAAAAAATTAAACTCTTAAATTACTAATACTAAAAATTGTATCAGAGAGAAAAAAACTCACAGACTTTAAAAACACAACTAACGGTTTACATGATGAATTGAGCCGGACTTAAAGACCAGAACAGAGC
>NC_140280.1:849727-852227 GCF_964030765.1 Micromesistius poutassou | reverse complement strand
GTGTGTGTGTGTGTGTGTGTGTGTGTGTGTGTGTGTGTGTGTGTGTGTGTGTGTGTGTGTGTGTGTGTGTGTGTGTGTGTGTGTGTGTGTGTGTGTGTGTTCTTTCCAGACACAAATACAGAATATGGTACGACTTTGCACCCAAACACACACACACACACACACACACACACACACACACACACACACACACACAGTGGGGTTGTGTGGTCCTCAGCTGTTGTGTTCCATCGTGTCTGCAGACAGGAGGACGGTCTCTCTGTTGAAGGGTTGGTCTCTGGTCAGCCTGCAGACCCCCGTATCACAACTCACCTCTTTTGACTCTCTGAGTTACTGCGCATGGCGTACGGTAATATAATGGATTCTTCTGATTTAAATTGGGTTTGTAAAGTGGCAGGGGAATACATTAGGCATGAAGCTGTACTAATATCCAGGAACCAGGCGACATCATTGCTCTGTACTTCTCACGCCCATAGACCTCTGAGGAATAAGTCCCGCCTCCGAGGCCTCCCGGTTCCCTCGGTCAAATGTCTACGGGGAATAACACGGGGTTTATGAATGATCGTACATAACAAGCTCTGTAGGTGGCGGAGAAGTAAAAGCTGCGTCACGTTTTGACGCACATTTTACATCTCGCTTCGACTGGCTTTTTGGATTGTCGGTGCCGTTAAAGTAGTAAACGATTATAAATGCTATTTTAACGGCACAGACAATCCAAAAAGCCAGTCGAAACCAGATGGAAAAAGTGTGTAGTTCAAAACGTGACGCAGCTTTTACTTCTCCGCCACCTACAGAGTTTGTTATGTACGATCATTCATAAACCCTGTGTTATTCCCCCATAGACATTTGACCGAGGGAACCGGGAGGCCTCGGGGGCGGGACTTATTCTCCAGAGGTCTATGGCGTGAGAGCTGATTCGGTGTCCGGTAAAGCTCCTCCCCCTGATCCGCCCCGGACGTCTTAAGCCGTTGGAACACAGGAGAGCGCAGTGGTGTGTGACAGCCCTAGAACGAATAGAATCTAGAACAAATAGAATCTCAACTTTTAGTCTTGTTAACCAACAAGAGACTCTTTTTATCCACACACAAATTAAGAAGCATGTAACCAAAATAGTTATTTGTCTCATAACTGTGCACGCGCACATGCACAGCAAAAGCGATATTTTCACGTGATCTGATCTACATAAACTCCAAAGTCCAAACCCATAACATTCTGTGACTAAAACTCGCCGAACTAGAGGCCAAAACCCATCAGGAACAACGTCTTTCTCTATAAAACCAAAATCGATGTCTTAACTTTGTTGTTTTTGTCATCAAATGTGTATTTAATCGCATCGCACCATTTTGCAACCTAACCCGGTGGACCCATAAGGTTGGGTCCAGAGGAGATGAGGTTCTTCGTCTTCATCTGGTGTGATTGTGACAGTTTTTCTTCTTTCTTACCAGGATTACGTACTAGGGCTCTTGCAGTGGTGGAGATATATTCTATTCCATTTTGGTATGTTATATATGTTATTTTCAGAAAAAAAAAAAACTAGGCCTAGCATTTTAACACATAGATTACATAGACAACATTTAAAATGATCAAATATTGCAACATTTATTATCTCGGAGGGAATCGCACGTTTAGAGAAACTACTTTGTTCCATCTACAATCATTGTGTGGTTTCTATGGAAACAGGTTTCCAATCGTTTAACCAAGTGTATGTGTGTGTGTGTGTGTGTGTCTGTGTGTGTGTGCGTGTGTGTGTGCCCGTGCATTTGACTTTCCCACTCCAGATTTACGTGACCAAAAATAACATGAGGGTGCTAATCGAGAACGATAACCCGAGGTGAGTATGAAGTTAAATCCTATTGAGCTGCACCTCAAAGCTACACACACCGTGTGTGTGCATGTGTACATTTGCGTGTGAGTGTATCTATGTATGTATGTATGTATGTGTGTATGTATGTGTGTGTGTGTGTGTGTGTGTGTGTGTGTGTGTGTGTGTGAGACCGTGTGTGTGTGTGTGTGTGTGTGTGTGTGTGTGTGTGTGTGTGTGTGTGTGTGAGAGTGTGTGAGCGTGTGTGTGTGTGTGTGTGTGAGCGTGTGTGTGTGTGTGTGTGTGTGTGTGTGTGTGTGTGTGCGTGTGTGTGTGTGTGTGTGTGTGTGTGTGTATGAGCGAGCGCGTGTGTGTGTGTGTGTGTGTGTGAGCATGTGTGTGTGTGTGCGTGTGTGAGCGTGTGTGTGTCTGTGAGTTCCTGCTACTCTACTAATGATTCTGGGGAAACTATGCAACCATAATCATGGGTCAGATTGTTCCAACACTGGGTGTATGTTTCTATAGAAGTGATTATCTATGACTAGACCGTTGAATACGTTCTGTGTGTGTGGGGGTCATTGGACTAAAATACCTTCTTATGGACGTCTTCTTCACGGCTTAACCTTGTAAAATGTAACTGTAGTGAGACAAACCAACCAGAGGGTTAGACAAATGAATGACTAGCCTAAGCCTAACGCC
>NC_140280.1:837227-844727 GCF_964030765.1 Micromesistius poutassou | reverse complement strand
AGATTTTCTTCTTCTTCTTATTATTATTATTATTCAGAGGGCATTCAGAGGTGCTTCAGTTCTATCATATCATTGATCTCCCAGAGTCCGTCTCCGGTAACCGTCTGATGACTGCAGTAGTTTAGGAGCTTCATGTGTGAGCACGGGACCGAATCTGTTGTTTGTCCCGCTGGCCTTCATCTGCACCAATAGGAGAGTTAACGGGGCCTGTGGGGGCGGAGCTAGAGAGGGCCGCCGGACTCACAGAGAACTGTTGAGTCCAGCACGCAGCCAGACCGCCCTGTGGTGACTCCTCGGGTGGGTATGTACATACACGTTAAAGGGATGGACAATAGGATCCAAAAAAACGTGAAACGACCATAAAATCCCACGAGAGAGATGCATCTTGTCAAACAAATCTCAGAAGGTATAATTATATGCGCTGTCAAAGTCTGGTCAGTAGCCTGTTCAGGGTGTGGTCTGAATCCCCCTGTTGGCTACGTAGCCAGGAGGGGGAATAGAGCCCACCAAACAAATCACCTTGAAGGAATAAAGAGAATAGAACAGACTCAAATTCCTGACATTGCAATAGATAGTCATGGAACATCATTTTCTGGTGCTTAATGCACTCCTTGATTAGCCTGGAAATCCAGACCCATCCAGACCCACACCTGGAAAGCTGTAGGGTCTAATTGGTCTGTAGGGACCAATCAGAAGAATACAAGGGGTGATGTATCCAGACCAGCGGAGCTAACCAATAGATAAGACTCTTGCCGTATCCGGTCGGTAAAACAGCAACGCTTTTGGCCCCGCCTATATCAGATACACGGATGTGATTGGTTCATGTTCTGGGCCAGGGGAATCGGGGAGTGAGTATATCGCTCGTTCCCAGAGTGACTCGCTGAGCAAACTCAAATTGTGCTCTCACGAGAACTCCAGGGTACCCCTTGATAGCACGTCATAACACAATTAGAAATAAATGACAGCTTGTGTCATCCATCACAACAACACCCCCGGTGTTCAATCGCACAACAAATCGCGTACGATTAGGATGCCTCACACACTAGGGTTCAGGAGTGTGTTGTGTATATACGTGCACGTCAGAGTACACACAGATTGTGAGTGAAAGAAGCTTCAAGGCTTGAGGCTTATTACAGATAACGTTAAATGTCACAAAACAGATCAACAGCTTCTTCCCTCGTCGGGTTTTGGTGGCTATTGATTCAAATGTCAACAGAAAGTCTGAGCGGAAGAGATTTCACAGCTGTGTGAAGCGGTGATGCGATAGTGGATTGTGGAAATTGTCCACTTGTTCAGATTTGATCACACTACAGTAGTTAATAATATATCCCCCTTATAACGATCACGGAGCTCTCCTACTTCCTGTCCAGATATTAATATTCATGTCTCAGACCGGAAGTGGGCGTATGGCTGGGAGCTCGTTTTTCCCCGGGTGCCACAGTTTTCTGGGGGGTGATGTCTGAGCAAGTGTTTGTGGGGGAGTAGGGAGTGCTAATGGGTTTAGAGTGCCGGAGGTCGTATAATGTTTATTGGGGGGTTCTGTTGACAGTGACCTGAGAGTGACCTGACAGTGACCTGACATTGGCTGATGTTCTATACGCATCATGGCCACAATGTGGATGAGTTGGTAAAAGTGGGTGTGTTTCGGAGGGGTAGAGAAATAGGTTTAAAAGGTTGGCGTTCTGCACTAGCCAGTGATACAGAAGCATTCAGCAGCCGACGGCCTTACGCGTTACTTCTCAACACGATCCCGAAAACCCTTGGAAATGGACCCCATTGAAAACCAGTCCCCCATGGGTATGTCCAGCCATTGTACGCCTGAATCTACCCATGCTTTTAGTACTGAAAGAGTATCTTTGATTAATGCGCCAATCAAAAGACTGAGGCCTGTTTCAGGTGCTAGACCCCCGTGTACCGAATCGACATACGGGCATAAAGGAAAGAACGGCTTTGAGTACATAATTTCATTCGGGGGTGGATGTGTCCTGTTAAAAGCAAAAGACTGTGATGGCGTGGTGCATATGTGTACCGAGGATTGGCTACATTTCCGTGAGAATGTAACCCCCGAGTTAGACGTTGTTGGATGGCGTGAACCTCCGGCTGTCACCCAATGGTGTGGGGTTTCTGGATCTGTGTTATATCGGATGGAGTCCACCAAGTGTACAACTAATTTCATTTTTTTCAAGCGATGCGTTGAACCAGGAGCGGTACTGGGTGGCTGTGACCCTTTTTCTATCACACGTCACCCTCGCTTTGACGGCTACGCAGCATCCGGCCGTTGGTTTGAAACTGTCTTTTTTATCCAGAGATGTGATTGGCCCGCGATACGCTCGATTTTTGAGAAGATTGACAGAGTGGTCAAGAAGTACCCAACTACCCCAACTGTATGGTATCCAGATACCCCACGGAGTCCAAGCGATGCTGATGATGTTAAAAAACAGCTATTTTTATCGAATGATAATAAAGTGGGTGCCTCAGATCACAGTGATGTTGAGATGGTGTCTTGCTAGGATGCAGAGGACTACTAGCTATAGAGAATGGTGAATATTTAGAGATTGTGTTTTGCGTTATTACAGTATGTGTGGGTGTATAGTTTTCATGTATGCAGTAGTGTCTAATGTAATGTTTGTTATGTTATACAGAACAGATCCATGCCAATTACCCCCGATATGATGATGACGACAATGCAATGAGTGGTGATGTAAATGACGGACAACCTGAACATAACGATTGGCTTCAAGAGTACGCCAAGCATTTATCTGAATTGAATCTAACCTTTCTACCGGACTATGAGGGAGGTCCACTGGTGGTTGATACGGCTACGGAGGAGGCGGATGGATGGCCAACCGTATCTCTTCACACCCGTATCAACTCTGAATCCCTCAGTGTTTTGAGAGCGACCACGGGTGTCTGCATAGCAGCCATCATCGACTGGAAGATCCGCGCAGACTGCTGGGGGTGTACGTACAACACCCCGAGTCAAAAACGGCATACCTGTCTGTGCAAACTATCTCGGGATCACTACGAGACCCATTACGATGATATATGTGTTGTGTTGGGTAGAGAGCCCTTTGGACTTCTTATGGATACAATATTAAAAAATACAATTGGTTTAATATTGGATCATAAGACAGTCATAGGGGCGGTGGACACTATGCTATGTGATTTACTAACTGAATTCTATGTTATGGACCAGCTGGAGGAGCTAACCCTAAAGTGTATCTCTCCTGAATATCAGCGTAAGATAATTGAGGCAACACGTTTGTGGAGGCGTACATTGGAGTGGCGTCGTACTACACAGAGGGCCTACAAATGTTTGTAAAATGGGTAATCTGTTTTCTTTTGGTTATGACATGTTTGTCGATTCTGTATCACATAGACTTGCTGGTTTGATGTTTAGTATGGTAGAAAATGATGCATTTATTAATCATAATGCTTATATCCGATGTGTGTATAAGGATTGGAATGATTTGGTCCTGAAATTCTCGTGTGACAGACCCCAGGATTTAATGTTATCTGAACTAGTTAACCATTTCTCAGATGACAAATGTTTTACTGTTGGGCATGTCATGTGTATATGTGCATTTGTATCCGACGTCTTAAAGTTAAATAAGGATAAAAAATCAGAGTGTCTTAGGGTTGCTCAAATGATGTCTTGTAAAATGGTACAGAAAAATAAAACTGTCTGTAAGTTGTATCTTGACATTGTGGAAAGTGGGCGGTTGTTTTTTAAATAAAATGATGATGTAAACTCTGCTCAGTGTACCAGTATTCAGTTTGTCACCGTCAGACGATATGGATAGACTGCTTTCTAAAACTTATTACGACTCTGCGGGATCTGGCTCTTACGGTGGTATTGATAAACTACAACGGGGCCTTAAGCATAGTGGCGAGGAGATACCTCCTTTAAAATATGTAAAGAAATGGCTATTGAAGCAGGATGCATATACTCTGCATGCTCCAGCTTCTATAAATTTCCGCAGAAATATAGTATTAATATAGTAATAGAGTATTGGTCAGCGGTATAGATAGACAGTTTCAGGCAGATCTAGTGGATATGTCCGAGTATGCGCCCGAAAATGACGGGGTGCATTTTCTGTTGACGTGTATTGATGTGTTTTCAAAATACGCATGGGTTCGCTCTTTACCATCCAAGAGTGCTTTAGATGTCAGTAAAGCATTTGGTGATATTCTCAAAGAAGGACGTGTTCCTGTGAAACTACAGACTGACGCCGGAAAAGAATTTTACAACAAGACCTTCCAGCGGCTGTTGGAGCGTCACGACATTAAACATTTCTCTACATCTAATGAGACCAAGGCCAGTATAGTTGAGCGTTTCAACAGGACTCTGAAAACCAACATGTGGAGATATTTAACAGCTTCCAATTCCAGACGTTACGTAGACAAACTACAAGATATGGTACATGCCTATAATCGCTCATACCACAGATCTATAAAAATGACGCCTGTCAGCGTTGTTAAAGATAATGAGCAAACGGTATTTAATACCCTCTACAAAACAAAACAAGATGCTAAGATCGTATTTAGGTACGATATCGGCGATACGGTTAGAATTTCAAAAGCAAAAGGTATATTTCGAAAAGGCTACGAGCAGACATTTACAGATGAATACTTTGTGATATCACAGAAGATATCGCGTTACCCCCCAGTCTACAAGCTAAAAGACTACGGAGGTGATACACTGCAAGGAACGTTTTACGAGAAAGAGTTACAAAAAGTCATAGTGCCTAAAAACAAAGAATTTAAAATAGAGAAGGTTATCGATAGAAAAAAGGTGGGGCGTAAGAATATGGTATTTGTTAAATGGTTAGGGTGGCCGGACGTTTTCAATTCGTGGGTTCCTGAAAATGTGATAATCGACGTGTAAGAGGAATATAAGACATTATAACCGAGATATTCGATGGAGAAGGAGGCTACAGGGGGGTTTTATGTGACTCTGGCTAGTAACGCCTCAGCGGGGGTCTACCCTCAAAATAAGATATGGAATTTTAGAACTAAATTAGCAAAAGCTATACATACAACTCAACCCTATGAAGTAGGGCTGATTGAAGCTCAATATCCATGCAGATGGCTGAGTTTTCCGTGGGAGGACGCCGTAATATCTCTGGGTGATTCTAAAACAGGCTATACCTTGCTATTAGCAACAGGGTTCTACGAGAGTATTACCCGGTTATTAGAACATATCAACAAGACTATAACCAAACACACGCCTCAAGTGGACATTAAACTTTACCACGAAAGTATTAGAAATCGTGTATACATCAAAGGTAGTGACTTCTTATCTCTTGGGTTTAGAGGAAAACTGGCTAACATCTTGGGCTTCAACCCCGGCGAAATGTACCCTGCAGACAAGACCAGAGCGTTATTCGCACCACATCCAGCAGACATCCATGGGGGGTGCTATAACATGTTTATTTATAGCGATATTGTCGATCACCAGTGGGTGGGGGACAGCTATGTCCCGTTGTTAAGGTGTATTAATATAACTGACACACACAAGAGCCACCGCAGTCTCATGTTTGACAAACCGCACTACGTTCACGTGTCCCGAGACCCTATTGGAGATATCGAAATCGATCTAAAGTCTGACCAGAATACAAATATACCATTCACATACGGCAAAGTGATCCTGAAGCTTCATTTTAGACCGGTAAAACAACAACATTTCTAGCCCAATGCACAGTGTAATGGGTTATAGACCGCCATACGATGAGGAAAAATACGTACAGTATTATTTAAACCAGGCCGGGAACGGATTAACCGGATATGAAGGCAGCAGCACACAATATGGAGCTGGAATCGGTGGAATGTTCCGCAGCCTCTTTAGGATGGCGGTACCTTTATTTAAAAGGGGTGTGAGCATAGCCAAGCCTCATTTGAAAAGTGCTGCCAAAAACATTATAGGTGACGTGATTACAAATATAACGCGGGCGTCATCTACGCCGAAACAACAGGGAGCAGGCATGATTGCTTCTTTCAAAAGACCCACTAAATATCCTCCTTCAAGCTGGGGGCGGTCCCGGTGTCCTACGGGGCGTAGAAAACAACGTAAAACACCAGCCTCAGGCAGAAAAAGGGCAAAACCTAAAAGGACCAAGAAGGTATCAAACCGTCGCTTTAGAGGGGCTGCTAATGATATATTCATTTAGCTGTCAATAATCGGTATTGAACAACAATGGCTCTCCTACATCGTATGTCAGAAGAATGTGTCAAGAGTGAGCTGGACCTTTTCACTCTACCGTTAACGCAGACGGCTATAGAGAAAAGTACGTATATAGAGATTCCTCCACTATCGGCTCTGACAGACAGGGGCCCCATAGAGTTCTTTGTGTCGGCCAGTAGCGAAGACTATATGGATCTAAACAACACGTATCTGCATCTACGGGTCAAGATCACTAATCCCAATGGAACAGACCTAGCCGAGGATGCAGAAGTGGGGTTGATTAACTATCCGGGATGTACATTATTCTCACAGGTGGATATTACTCTAGGTGATAGGCTTATTACCCAATCATCAAATACCTATCCATACAGAGGCATAATAGAATGCTTGCTAAACTATGGAAATGGTACTCTGGACACACAGTTTGGATGCGGTCTATTCAAGAAAGACACGTATGGTGAAATGGATGTACATGACCCCGACGGTCCTAATCGCGGCTTAGCAGCCAGGAGTGCATATTCAACACGTAGTCGTATAGTCGAACTAATAGCCCCTATTCACGCAGACATGTTTTTCCAGGAAAAACTACTGATTAACGGTGTTGATCTTCGCATAAGATTCATCAGAGCAAAAAACGATTTCTGTCTCATGGCCACCGGTCCGGTGGAATACAGAGTCTCTATAGTGTCTGCGAATATATTTATTAAGAAGGTCTCAGTTGCACCGGGTGTCAAGTTGGCGCATGCCCGAGCGTTGACTCAAGCTAACATAAAATATCCTGTTGATAGAGTGTGTCTAAAAAATGTATCTATCCCTGCGGGTAGTAGAATATGCAATCAAGACAATTTGTTTCTTGGACAAATTCCGAAGATGATTGTTATAGGTTTCGTGGATAACGAAGCATTCACGGGGAGCTATGTTCGGAATCCGTTCAGATTTCAACATTTCACCACAGAGTTCCTAGCACTCTACTGTGATGGACATTCATACCCTGCTAAACCCTTTCAACCGGACTTTAGAAATGGCTTGTATACACGGGAATATTTCCAGCTTATTCAGGCAACAGGACGGCAGCTGAAAGACAGAGATATTGCCATCACCCGGGAAGAGTTTGGAGACGGTTATGCATTGTTTTGTTTTAACCTGGAAGCAGATGAAGGGTGTGGACAGCATGTGTCGCTAGTCAAAACAGGGAACGTGAGGTTAGAAGTACGATTCAGAAACGCTCTAGCTACAACCGTCAATTTAATATGTTATGCAGTTTATGATTCTGTTATAGAAATATCAAACAGACGTCAGGTGTTACTGGACTATTA
>NC_140280.1:829530-832030 GCF_964030765.1 Micromesistius poutassou | reverse complement strand
ACGTGTTGTCACAGCCTCTGTGAGCCTGGCCGTCGGGACGCACGTCAACGCAAACACAGACACACCGCAAGACGAGCTGCACAAGAGGCCAAACGCTAGGGAGCTGCAGACTGACAGACAGGCAGACAGACTGACAGAGTGACAGACTGGTAGACTGGTAGACAGACAGACAGGCAGGCAGACAGACTGACAGAGTGACAGACTGAGTAACAGACTGAGTGACTGACTGACTGACAGACTGGTAGACAGACAGACAGGCAGAGTGACAGACTGACAGAGTGACAGACAGACAGACAGACAGACAGACAGGCTGACTGACCTTTGCAGAGGCAGGTCCCCATGATGTCAGGACGAACGGAGAAGCGGTTATCTGTTCACCATGGTTACAGAGGAAAGAAGAGGCTGGCTGGGAGAGGGAGAGGGAGGGAGAGAGAGAGGGAGGGAGAGAGAGAGAGACAGAGAGACAGAGAGGGAGACAGAGGGAGACAGAGAGAGACAGAGAGAGACAGAGAGAGAGAGACAGAGAGAGAGAGAGCGAGAGGGAGAGAAACGATAGAGTGCAGTGAAAACAGTGAAGGAGAGAGAGAGGATAAAATATGTGATCTGTTTATCGAAGCTGTAGGTTGATATCCTCGCCTGACTCGTCCATATAGAGACGGGAGCACAAGTGACAGAGGGAGGGCGAGAGAGGGAGGATGAGAGAGGGAGGATGAGAGAGAGGGAGAGAGAGAGAGAGGGTGTTGGAGAGTGTGGGGAGGGGGGGGGGGGGAGAGGCGTAGGTAATGAGGGGGACCAGCTCAGTGCTTGTTGGCTGAGGCACTGGCCCCCGCCCATATGAACGTTATTGTGTCTCAAGATGGCAGAACGTTTAGGAGTCCACTAATGTCTCAGCATGAATAAGTGATGAAGAATAAAGGAGACTTCAGCAAAGTCTTTACAGAGACGTTATGATCAACTATATCAGACCACGTTCCAGTATCATGTACTCTGATCTGGTCTCTATTAGGCTGTCTTTTGACGTGATTTGTACGCATAAATATACATAAATATATCCTCATAGACATGCACAGTCTCACATGAAGGTGTAAAAACGTACACATAGTCACACATAACACATGCATGCACACACACACACACACACACACACACAGACACACACACACACACGAATTAGCGCGCGCGCACACACACACACACACATACAGACACACACACACGCACATGCATGAGCACACACACACACACACACACACACATACAGACACATACATACACTCACATGCATGCATATACACATGCACACACACACACACACACACACTCTCATGCACACACACACACACTCTCATGCACACACAGCCATGGGCACCAGCTGTGAACAGTAAACACGCGGTAATATCCTTTGGGCTGCTGTTGTCTTAATGACTGACCTGTGAAGTTGTGGCTCCGATGACATAATCCCTGACAACGGGAGTCCTAATCTTCATCACCGGGAAAAGCCTGTTCCCTTGGCAACCACGCATCGCCCTGCTTTTAAGTGTCGTTCCGAGACTGATGATCACCAGGGGAGGCGGAACGGGGAATTAAAGTCAAGGGCGGATTTGACACGTCGGTGGACTGGGGACCTCGCCCTCATCACTCCGGGGTCAAGAGTCAGACTTCTTCTCATCTACGCAACGTGACAAAGACAATCCGGGGGCTTTCACAATGCTCTGCTCGGTCCATTGCATGTTTTTTTGTGAGGTAAAACACTGTAAAACAAGTGTTTTAAATGTTTTTTGGATTGTCGAGACGCTTGACGGACGCAGGGCAAAACCTGGCAACCCCACAGCCAACGACCAACAACCAACGGATCATGCAAGAGAATCACGATACGAATATATTTTAGATGTCTTAAACTCATACTATCCACATGCATGTGTGCATCCTTAACAACGCCATACATATTCGATAATGTAGAACTTTTAAAGGTAAAATAACTGTTGTAATCATTCCGTCAAAACCTGTTCAAAAGAAAGCGGTTAAAGGAAAGGTTAAAGGTGCTGGAAGACTGCAGCCGGCAGTCCATAGGAGGAGCAAGTCTGCCCCCGTGTGGTCGGAGAGTGAACATGAATTACAAATTAATTAATAAATAAATCCTTTCCCATAGAATTTGGAGTTTGTCTATAAACGTACAGCCACTCATTGACCTGTGAGTCACTGCAAGAGCAAATACAGCTTGTTTACCCTTTCTGCTAATCATGGAATCACAATTATTAAAAAATATTAAAATTAGTCTGTTCCTACGTTGCTTTGAATGAATGAATATCAGACCATTGTTTGACTTTTTTTTAATGAACCATGTGTGAATCCCCTCCCATGTAAAGAGGAAATAGACCCCAAAAACGAAACCATCTCGAAGTCATCTCGAAAGCAAAAGACCAAAACAATGCTGTTTAACTTTTGCTACCTCAACCGTTGTTGCACCATCTCCTCCTCCCCCGCCCTCGGCCGGGTCCCG
>NC_140280.1:809530-824530 GCF_964030765.1 Micromesistius poutassou | reverse complement strand
CGTACATTTCTGTTATCTGTGGAATGCTTGAGATGGTTTGTTTAACACATTCATCTAAAGGCGTCTTGGTGGGGACTGCACAGCAAGGTCAGAGATAAAGATAGATTAGTGCGCCGGGCCTCTCAAGGTGGAATGCTGAAGGTAATGGGCAGGTCTCTGCTATTAGGTGTATTAAGTCTTTACCAAACGGGTTTCTAGGTGAAGGTTCAACACCATAATGCACTCTAATGTGGACCATTTTGCCTTCATGTGAAACAGAACACTTTTACGAGCACATATACACGTACACACGTACACACACACACACACACACACACATGTAAGTCATTTCTCTTTCTCTCGCACACACACATATCCGTTGTCTTTATCTCCCCCCCATCCTTCTCTGTTGGTCTCTCTCTCTCTCTCTCTCAAACACACACACATGCACACACTCCCCATGGCCACACAAACAATTTCACAACAAGGTCATGGGAGCGGGTCATCTCCCCAGGCAGTGATATTGTGTGTTTTTAATAAGCACACAAACACACTCAGTACACAATATAATATTTGTCTAAGGAGGATTGGGAACAGCATAATACGATAAGGAAAGTGAGATAAGTTCTGTCTATATAACGAGTTTTATGTACATAAACTTGCTTCTTTGGTGTTGAATTCTACAAAAGAAAACAATAACTTTTTTTTATTCAAAATATTTAATTTTTCAACAAACGTTGAGAAGAAAATGAACATAATGTACAAAATAAAGGTATGTTCGATTATGTGGACCTCCAAATCTTTAATCGCTGTTCAATGTTTTTGTGACAAATAAATAAAAGTAAAAAATAAATAAGCTATTAAATATACTATAAAACAAAATGGCAAAAGGATCGCGTTTGCGTTTGATTGATGAACTGGAGATAGCATATTCAATTGTTTCCCTAAATTGTCCCAAAAGGCAGCAAACATTAGAATTCTTCCCTTGGATTACAGTTACCTAAGATACACACAGTGATGAACAAGTTTGGTAATATGCTAAAGAGTAAAATCATACGAAACGTATTGAAATAAAGAAAATACAACTGCAGCAGAGAGAAACAAGAAGAATAATCCCTTTTCCAAAAATGGCTCTACCACTACGTTAAAAAATATTGATATATAGAAAAAATACACAAAAATTCAAGTAAAGGAAGGTGTACATCAGTAATAACAGGTTTTGCAGTCATATAGATAGTCAGAGCTCTGAGAGAAAATCCATTTAAAACACACTGAAACCAACTCACAATGTAGAAAAGCCCATTGGAAGCGTACAGAGCTTGAGAGAAGCCTATGAGTTAACTGGGCCTTTGGATTGATTCAAATGGTAACACAGAACCATTTCAGATATGGATTATCAGCCAGTAATTACTATAATTCCTCTCAGCTCTGCGCATGGCAAACCTCAATGAAACAAGAAATTGTGAGCTAAACTAAAATCGATCAGGATATCAAAATCATCCCTGGTTCTACACCCAATACCCATATTGATTATGCATGATCAGGAGGTGTAATTATGTAAGATAACTTCAACCTATTGCTCATCATAGATACGCTACAGCCAGGGGAAAAAATATGTATTCAAATTAAACCTATCTCACAATATCTCAATGCTGCATCCAGTTGAACATGTCATCATGTTCGATTTCGCCGTTGACTCAGATTGAAACCCCCTCAAAACAAAAATGATGCTTGACTGAAGTGCTAAAAGAAAAACGTTCAAATCATCGATTGAGTCTTTTAGGTAATTGCCTCATAACGAGTGTCTCAAGAAACTGTACACGTAGAGTACCTTACGTATGTGTGTGTGTGTGTGTGTGTGTGTGTGTGTGTGTGTGTCCTCTCATACAAAATCAACAACAGGATCATAGCTTAATATTCGGTGGCACTAAGGCGTCGCCGATGACAAACCAAAGCACGGCCGATCGCTCCAGGTTTTCGTTTGCTGGCCAGCCCAAGCTCACCGTGGCTCCTCCCTCTTTCCGGAAAGGAAACGAAACCAAAGTGCCAATTAAGAGAGACGCCAGGATGACATCATCACCGTGGGGGCGGGGGAGTGCGGGGGCGCCGGGGGGGGGGGGGTGGGGGGTGGGGGGGGGTAACCCTAGAATCCTTTACATGCGTCGGCAGCGACCCGGCTGGGTGTATTATTAGTATCACCATACGTTAACCACAGTCTTGTGTAGGGGCTCCTGTGATCTTTGTGTAATTATGTGTATATACATGCTATATTTGTCGCTGTATTATTTCCTGCCGGGCTTGTTGCTGCTGCTGCTGCTGCTGCTGCGTTTCGCGTCCGAATCAGCGAAATCCAGAGCTGTCCTGCAGCGCGTCTCCCGATTGGCTGCCGGCCTCGTGTGTCTCCCTGGCGACGCCCCCCCCCCTCCTCGCTCCATTGGCTGCTGCTGCTGCGCGTGTCACATGCCGAAGACGCTCAGAGTGCTGGTTTGGTCCTTCAGGCCCAGGATGCTGTAGGCGATCCTCTTCAAGTGGCCCGGGAGCCTCACCCCGATGTTCTTGATGTCCCTGAGAGGGAGAGAGAGAGAGAGAGAGAGAGAGAGAGAGAGAGAGAGAGACGAGTAGAGAGAGAGACAGAGAGAGAGAGAGAGAGAGAGAGAGACGAGTAGAGAGAGAGAGAGAGAGACGAGTAGAGAGAGAGAGAGAGAGAGAGAGAGAGAGAGAGAGAAGTAACAAGTAGAGAGAGAGAGAGAGAGAGAGAGGAGAGAGAGAGAGAGAGAGAGAGAGGAGTAGAGAGAGACAAGAGTGAGTCACGACCTCTCCAGACACGTCCTTCATGTGACTCAACAGGCCAATCGACTGTCCCGTCACACGACGGCCAGTCTCACAAAGATTACAACTAAAACAAACATGAAATACACACAAATACACACAAAAGCAAACGAAGAAGACACATCGGAATCATTTGAGGCGGTGAGAACCAGCGAGGGCCGACCAGCAGACCAGACCAGCAGATGTGGGTCAACTTTCTGGGCTTTTCTTCCACTTGATGATTGTATACGACCCCATCTTGTTGCTGGAGGCGGGAATGCGTTGGCAGCGGAGCAGTGACTGGGCCCGCAGTAACTAGGACCGTTCTCCCAGGGGGGAAACAAGCTTAAACATCCTGTCCCGGGTCGGACATTCTTAGAACAAGGGTCTGTTTCAGATCAGCATCGTCCAGATGATCGTGTTCTGGTCAGAGGGTAGAAATGAGAAATCCCCTTCTGAGCGCCGCGTCCAGTCGGGGCCAATCGCTCTCTCTCCTCGGTGACATATCTCGAAAAAAGGGAAACAAAACAAGGTGGAACTCCGCCCCCTTTCATGGTTTGGTTTCCGTCTCGTACGTCCTGCTGCTGTAGCGGAGTAAGACCGCGGTCTCCAAGGTGACCCCTCAGCCCACGCCCACGTGACCCCTCCTGACCCCCTGGTGTGATGAGGACGGGCCCCGCGGTGTGATGAGGACGGGCCCCGCGGTGTGATGAGGACGGGCCCCGCGGTGTGATGAGGACGGGCCCCGCGGTGTGATGAGGACGGGCCCCGCGGTGTGATGAGGACGGGCCCCGCGGTGTGCGTCAGTACTTGACATCACAAGTACTACTTCATAGATGCGACAAAGACAAACCCAAATACTTCACAACCCCTTGGACCCCCCCCCCCCCTCAGCACCAGACCAGGACCCCCCCCCCCCCCCCCCCCGCTCTAATGAGGGTACGGATGAGAGGGGGGGGGGGGCGGGGGAGGGAGAGAGACGCCGATGGCAGCCCATACTCAAAGCCCTAATCACCCGCCTTAATTACTTAACGAGGATTCTCCCAGTCGACCGTGAATCACTGGTCTGGCAGCCGGAGAGCCGCTCGTAAATAGCTGCTGGTTCTGGTTAGCGAGGGCTCCCACATGGTTCCAGATGGGAGACTCCGGGGGCCCCAGCCTCACCCGCACCGCACCCACACCCCCCCCCCCCCCCGCCCCCCCCCCCCCCACTTCAAAGGGCCCCCGCGCGTCTGCTCCGTGACCCGGGTGTCATCTGGCATCACTGCGCCGGTCGCAGCGTATCCTCAGCGGCGGGGACGCCTCTGATGTGGTGGTGAGGGATGAGTCCCGCCGGGGCCCCTGTGATGGGGCCCCCGCTCCGACTGCAGGGGACTTCACAAACTATTGGGACGCTGTGGACCGCGGTGACAACCACCACCGCCGCCGCCGCTGCTGCCGCGGTTCTGCTGCGCTTATCGCCGCTGATTTGATAACCGGGGGGATTGGGGGGGGGGCTGGTGGGGGGGGGGGGGTTGGGGGGCAGGGGGGGGGTAGGAAGACTCTTTCCAAACTCCCAAAACGGCCGGCTTTCTTTGGGGAGATTCTTTTTGGTGTATTATTTTGGTAGATCCTCCCGATCTGGCCGCTGCGCTCCCCCTTGTTGTCCCCCAGTGCCGGCTGGTCCCCGGTGCTATTTTCTCTCTGTTCTTTTCCGTTCTTCCCGTCTTTAATGTCAGAGGGCCCCACCAAGGCCCTGGCCCCAAAGCGGCCCCAAAGCACCGCCGGTGGTGTGGGTGGAAAGTGGCTGCTGCTGCCCAGACCAGAGCTCCCAGAGCTGTGGGCAGAGGGCTGGGAGAGAGAGAGGACGGAGAGAGAGAGACGGAGAGAGAGAGACAGAGAGAGAGAGAGAGAGAGACGGAGAGAGAGAGAGACGGAGAGAGAGAGAGAGACGGAGAGAGAGAGACGGAGAGAGAGAGACGGAGAGAGAGAGAGAGAGAGAGAGAGAGACGGAGAGAGACGGAGAGAGAGAGACGGAGAGAGAGAGAGAGAGAGAGAGACGGAGAGAGAGAGACGGAGAGAGAGAGAGAGAGAGACGGAGAGAGAGAGAGACGGAGAGAGAGAGACGGAGAGAGAGACGGAGAGAGAGAGAGACGGAGAGAGAGAGAGACGGAGAGACGGAGAGAGAGAGAGAGAGAGACGGAGAGAGAGACGGAGAGAGAGACGGAGAGAGAGACGGAGAGAGACGGAGAGAGAGAGAGAGAGAGACGGAGAGAGAGACGGAGAGAGAGAGACGGAGAGAGAGAGAGACGGAGAGAGAGAGAGAGAGAGAGAGACGGAGAGAGAGAGACGGAGAGAGAGAGAGACGGAGAGAGAGAGAGACGGAGAGAGAGAGAGACGGAGAGAGAGAGAGACGGAGAGAGAGACGGAGAGAGAGAGAGAGACGGAGAGAGAGAGAGACGGAGAGAGAGAGAGACGGAGAGAGAGACGGAGAGAGAGACGGAGAGAGAGAGAGACGGAGAGAGAGACGGAGAGAGAGAGACGGAGAGAGAGAGACGGAGAGAGAGAGAGACGGAGAGAGAGAGACGGAGAGAGAGAGAGAGACGGAGAGAGAGAGACGGAGAGAGAGAGACGGAGAGAGAGAGAGACGGAGAGAGAGAGACAGAGAGAGAGACGGAGAGAGAGAGACGGAGAGAGAGAGAGAGAGAGAGAGAGACGGAGAGAGAGAGAGAGAGAGACGGAGAGAGAGAGAGAGACGGAGAGAGACGGAGAGAGAGACGGAGAGAGAGAGACGGAGAGAGAGACGGAGAGAGAGAGACGGAGAGAGAGAGACGGAGAGAGAGACGGAGAGAGAGAGAGACACAGAGAGAGAGAGACGGAGAGAGAGAGAGACGGAGAGAGAGACGGAGAGAGAGACGGAGAGAGAGAGACGGAGAGAGAGAGAGAGACGGAGAGAGAGACGGAGAGAGAGAGAGACGGAGAGAGAGAGAGAGACGGAGAGAGAGACGGAGAGAGAGAGACGGAGAGAGAGACGGAGAGAGAGACAGAGAGACGGAGAGAGAGACGGAGAGAGAGACAGAGAGAGAGAGACGGAGAGAGAGACGGAGAGAGAGAGAGACGGAGAGAGAGACGGAGAGAGACGGAGAGAGAGAGACGGAGAGAGAGACGCAGAGAGAGAGAGACGGAGAGAGAGAGAGACGGAGAGAGAGAGAGACGGAGAGAGAGAGACGGAGAGAGAGAGAGACGGAGAGAGACGGAGAGAGAGAGACGGAGAGAGAGACGGAGAGAGAGAGAGACGGAGAGAGAGACGGAGAGAGAGAGAGAGAGACGGAGAGAGAGACGGAGAGAGAGAGACGGAGAGAGAGACGGAGAGAGACGGAGAGAGAGAGACGGAGAGAGAGAGAGACGGAGAGAGAGAGAGAGAGAGAGACGGAGAGAGAGAGACGGAGAGAGAGAGAGACGGAGAGAGAGGGAGACCAGGGACCAGGCAGAGGAGGAAACCACACGCCACGGCCACCAGCCCGCCGCTGCGTCCCTCCTTGTGTCCTTTCGGTTTTTCTCCTTTCGGTTTTTTTTTGTTTTGTTGTTGTAGCCGAGACCAAAAACCCCGCTGTGCTTCTGGCACATAAAAAAAATCTTTTATTAAAACGATGCAGAAAATAGATTTTAATGCAGCATTGTGTCGTTGAACACTGACTGGGATTGGTCAACAGTGTTCCACGGTGGAGCATTAGCTCAACCGTAGGAAGCCACAGACGTTTAAGGATTCTGGATCCGTTAGGCTCCAACATCAGATGAGACGACGTTTATTTGACACTAAAACAATATTTTAATTTCAGATGATTTCAAGTTGATGGGGGGGGAAAAAATGATATTACAGCTCATAATTAACTCGAATCGAATCACTGTCGGTAAGTGTGGTACATGTGGACAGACCGCGCGGCGGTGTCCTGTTATTGGAAAATAGTGCTGGTGATGTGGCTGCTAACCACTGCAGCAGAACTATTACATAAAACATATTCATAATTTAAAGCTTCATTATAATACCGATGACTGAAATGTAAAGTATACCTTCAAATAACGTTTGGGGGTAAGCACTTTTGTTTGGTCATTTACATTTTTCACATTTACATTTTAGGTGCATTCCGCAGATGCTTTGATCCAAAGCGACTTGCAACGTTTCATGCACACATCAGTGCTGAGACCAGCCTGCACGTCTCGCTGCAGGGCCACCGCCACACTGTAACTAGGAGGAGCCGGGCGGGGATTGAACTAGCAACCCTCCTCTTACAAGTCCCCCCCGCTCCTCCCTGAGCTAAGCCGACCCCCTGTGACCCCCAGCGGTCACGTGACACTAACTCAGGTCCTCTTTAACGAGCGGCGCTGGCCTCTACTTACTCGTTCCTCATCTGCAGCACCTGCTCCATGGTGAGCAGGCCGGCGCAGGCGAAGTTCTCGCTGTACTGGCTCATCTTGATGGACTCCAGCCACTCGGACACCGAGCGGAACGGGGAGCCGTCCGAGCCGCTGGTGCTGGGCAGACGGATGGACACCCTGGACAGACGGACAAGAGCGTGAACCCCACGACCCGACCGGGCTGTGTGCAGGCTGTGTGCAGGCTGTGTGCAGGCTGTGCTCCCGACGGGCACAGCGGAGCAGAGAGAGGGCGACGGTGAGGGCTGTAATTAGTGTGTCAGGGGAACGGTGTGCAGGAACCAGTCAGGGCGGTTCCAGGAGGGGAGACGCAATTACGTTTCGTCATCTGGTGTACGCTTTCACGCTCGTACATGTTGACAGACACACACACACACACACACACACACACACACACACACACACGGCATACCTGCACACAACGACCACACATACATTATTCAGTCAACAACTAAGCGCCACGTAGTACAATTTAATTAGCGGCAAAACTCCACACTCCACACTTTGATTCCCGTTTCACGGTGTGTGGGTTTGTTTGTGAGTGTGTGCGTGTGTGTGTGCGTGCGTGAACCCTCTTAAGTTCATGCGTGTGTGTTCGTCACTCACCAGCTTCCGCCAACGACTCAAAACTCACCTAGAGTTCACCTAGACTCTGCAGAGCCATTCAGTCCCTTTATTTGTCTGTTGTACGTCCTGGCACTTAATGAACGCACTTAATGCACGTTGTATTCATTCATTGTACTTAATTGTGTAGCATGTACGGAATAGTGTAGCATATGCATGTTGTGTAGCATGCACTTAATTGTGTTGTGCATGCATGTTGTGCAGCATGTACTTAGTTGTGTAGCATCTGCAGTAGCTAGCTATCACTGCTGTGTACGGGGAATGGGGTCGGCCTGGCGACTGTCAGTACTTCACTTGGTTCTATGAACGTCTTTACTGCACCGACGGCGTTATATACTGTTTCACTTCTTCTGACAAACGTACTTATAGTCAGTGGCTCTGGATAAAAGCGTCCCGCTAAGCGCCCTGAAGGTGAACGTCTCTCTCTCTCTCTCACCGGGGGTCAAAGTCGGCGATGGTCTTCAGCGAGTCGGGGCTCCTCAGCAGCTTGTCCAGCAGGCTGACGATGTCGGGGAAGCGCGGCCTCTTGGCGCGCTCCTGCAGCCAGCACTGCAGCATCAGCTGGTACACGGCGGACGGGCAGTCCATGGGCGCCGGCAGCCGGAACGCCTCGTTGATGGCCTTCATCACCTGCCGGGCGCGTCCCTGCCGTTAGTCCAACGTCAACGTCGCCACACGGGCGCTTCGTTTGGAACACTTGTGTTGTTGTGTGTTGTTGTGTGTTGTTGTTGTTGTTCTAAAGGCTCAGTGATGGATGGTTCCACGTCGACGCAACACAGCGACCACGCTGCAGACGCTTTCGCCGCAGTCTGTGGGAACCTGTTTGGGTTCTGCGTCGGGTTCTAGTGAGCGGACCAATCACGGAGGGTCCGCAAGGACGTAAGGGGTTCCGTCACCCGCTGGCGCTGCGTCGACGTGGAACCATGACTGAGCCTTAAAGCGGTGGTTCAGGGTTCTGGACATCGGGTCTCATCTCATTTCCAAGTGAGCCGGTGTGTTGTTGATCACTGGAGACCGTTTTCAACACGTCTCATTCAGTCCTTCTAGTTGCAGAGATCGCTGGTGCTAGGCTAGCGCAAGTCGAGGGGAACTGCTAGCCTGCCAATAAAAACAGTTTTACCCACCCCCGAGGCAAACCAATTATAATGCCCGACCATCGATGTAAATGTCTGTGTTGATAGAATAATTAATTAATGACTTGCGCTAGCCTAGCACCAGCGATCTCTGCAACTATAAGGACTGAATGAAAATGATAAACAACACACTGGCTCACTTGGACATGAGACCCGATGTCCAAAACCCTGAAGTAGCCCTTTAAGGACCTCCCCCCCCATCACACAGGTCGCTATGGTGACGAGCACGAGGTGGACACGGCCCCCCCTGAGGTGAGGCTACATCAGGTTGCTACGGTGACGGGGGGTCGTACCTCGTGGTAGAGGCTACCTCAGGTCGCTACGGTGACGGGGGGTCGTACCTCGTGGTAGAGGCTACCTCAGGTCGCTATAGAGACGGGAGGGGCGTACCTCGTGGTAGAGGCTACCTCAGGTCGCTACGGTGACGGGGGGTCGTACCTCGTGGTAGAGGCTACCTCAGGTCGCTACGGTGACGGGGGGGCGTACCTCGTGTTAGAGGCTACCTCAGGTTGCTACGGTGACGGGGGTCCTACCTCGTGGTAGAGGCTACCTCAGGTCGCTACGGTGACGGGGGTCCTACCTCGTGGTTGCTCATGTCCCAGTACGGCCTCTCGCCGAACGCCATCACCTCCCACATGACGATGCCGAAGCTCCACACGTCGCTGGCCGACGTGAACTTCCTGTACGCGATGGCCTCCGGCGCCGTCCAGCGGATCGGGATTTTGCCGCCCTGTTAAAAAAAATAAATAAATAAATAAAAATCACGTTGATGTGAGGATGCAGCTTTTTTTTTTTTTTTTTTACCCGTAGCTTAAGCTAGGACGGCGCCAATAAATTATTAATTTAAATTTAGATTAGATTAGAAAGTCAAGGCAAGCGTGACTATTTTAATTGCTTGCTTTAATTAAAATAGGTTTAATTGTTGCTGTCAGAACAGAGTCTGTTCATCCACTGACTCGTCAGGGCAGACGTCCACAGAACGCCACAGGAAGTCCTTTGTTGCTGTGAGCGTTTTGACTCTCTCACACCTCTCACCCCCGGAGTGAGAGGTGTGAGAGTGAGTCACTCTGAACTCTGTTGTGTCATTTGTCACTCGGTCACTTTGGTCTCAGCCCATTTACTTATTTATCACATCCAGAGGACATGAGCGACACTTCACTTTGCACTTACTTTACCTTCAGTTACAGATATACTGATATTCTATTACTTCCTGTTGTTGGTTGAATGCATAATTGATCTGTCATTCCAGTATTTCTCTCTATTGTATTTGTGTTTGTATTTCTAGTTGTGTTTCTATTCACTGAGTGTTTATGTCTTGAATTGAGCAACCATGAGAACTCATTTCCAGCGGGGATCAATAAAATCCTCCTCATCTGTATTTATCAAGGTACCTGTTGGCATTCACTAAAACACACTCAATATTCAAACTGGCCACTGGAAGTTCACCTCCAACTTCAAACACTTTGTTTCCATTGGCTGAGCCAACACTGGCCAACCACAAGCATGCAGAGCAACGTACGCTTAACCCTAACCCTAACCCTAACCCTAATGTACACTGGTGGTGTAGGATTAGACCCTATAACGTACGCTGGTGGTGTGGGTCTAGACCCTATAACGTACGCTGGTGGTGTGGGTCTAGACCCTATAACGTACGCTGGTGGTGTAGGTCTAGACCCTATAACGTACGCTGGTGGTGTGGGTCTAGACCCTATAACGTACGCTGGTGGTGTAGGTTAGACCCTGACATACGCTGGTGGTGTAGGTCTAGACCCCATAACCTACGCTGGTGGTGTAGGTTTATAGGTTCAGACCCTAACCTACGCTGGTGGTGTGGGTCTAGACCCTATAACGTACGCTGGTGGTGTAGGATTAGACCCTATAACGTACGCTGGTGGTGTGGGTCTAGACCCTATAACGTACGCTGGTGGTGTAGGTTTATAGGTTCAGACCCTAACATACGCTGGTGTAGGATTAGACCCTATAACGTACGCTGGTGGTGTGGGTCTAGACCCTATAACGTACGCTGGTGGTGTAGGTTTATAGGTTCAGACCCTAACATACGCTGGTGGTGTGGGTCTAGACCCTATAACGTACGCTGGTGGTTTGGGTCTAGACCCTATAACGTAGGCTGGTGGTTTGGGTCTAGACCCTATAACGTAGGCTGGTGGTGTAGGATTAGACCCCATAACCTACGCTGGTGGTGTAGGATTAGACCCCATAACGTACGCTGGTGGTGTAGGTCTAGACCCTATAACGTACGCTGGTGGTTTGGGTCTAGACCCCATAACGTACGCTGGTGGTGTGGGTCTAGACCCTATAACGTACGCTGGTGGTTTGGGTCTAGACCCTATAACGTACGCTGGTGGTTTGGGTCTAGACCCTATAACGTACGCTGGTGGTGTGGGTCTAGACCCTATAACGTACGCTGGTGGTGTAGGATTAGACCCTATAACGTAGGCTGGTGGTGTGGGTCTAGACCCTATAACGTACGCTGGTGGTGTGGGTCTAGACCCTATAACGTAGGCTGGTGGTGTGGGTCTAGACCCCATAACGTACGCTGGTGGTGTAGGTCTAGACCCTATAACGTACGCTGGTGGTGTAGGTCTAGACCCTATAACGTACGCTGGTGGTTTGGGTCTAGACCCTATAACGTACGCTGGTGGTGTAGGTCTAGACCCTATAACGTACGCTGGTGGTGTAGGATCAGACCCTATAACGTACGCTGGTGGTTTGGGTCTAGACCCTATAACGTACGCTGGTGGTGTGGGTCTAGACCCTATAACGTACGCTGGTGGTTTGGGTCTAGACCCCATAACGTACGCTGGTGGTGTGGGTCTAGACCCTATAACGTACGCTGGTGGTTTGGGTCTAGACCCTATAACGTACGCTGGTGGTTTGGGTCTAGACCCTATAACGTAGGCTGGTGGTGTGGGTCTAGACCCCATAACGTACGCTGGTGGTGTAGGTCTAGACCCTATAACGTACGCTGGTGGTGTAGGATCAGACCCTATAACGTACGCTGGTGGTGTAGGTCTAGACCCTATAACGTACGCTGGTGGTGTAGGATTAGACCCCATAACGTACGCTGGTGGTGTAGGATTAGACCCCATAACGTACGCTGGTGGTGTAGGATTAGACCCCATAACGTACGCTGGTGGTGTAGGATTAGACCCTATAACGTACGCTGGTGGTTTGGGTTCAGACCCCATAACGTACGCTGGTGGTGTGGGTCTAGACCCTATAACCTACGCTGGTGGTGTGGGTCTAGACCCTATAACGTACGCTGGTGGTTTGGGTTCAGACCCTATAACGTACGCTGGTGGTGTGGGTCTAGACCCTATAACCTACGCTGGTGGTGTGGGTCTAGACCCCATAACGTACGCTGGTGGTGTAGGATTAGACCCTATAACCTACGCTGGTGGTGTAGGATTAGACCCCATAACGTACGCTGGTGGTGTAGGATTAGACCCCATAACGTACGCTGGTGGTGTGGGTCTAGACCCTATAACGTACGCTGGTGGTGTAGGTCTAGACCCTATAACGTACGCTGGTGGTTTGGGTCTAGACCCTATAACGTAGGCTGGTGGTGTGGGTCTAGACCCTATAACCTACGCTGGTGGTGTAGGATTAGACCCTATAACGTAGGCTGGTGGTGTGGGTCTAGACCCCATAACGTACGCTGGTGGTGTGGGTCTAGACCCCATAACGTACGCTGGTGGTGTAGGTGCCCTCGGGGTCGTCCTCCAGGACGCGGGACAGGCCGAAGTCGGACACCTTGCACTCCAGGCTGGTGTTGACCAGGATGTTGCGGGCGGCCAGGTCCCGGTGCACGTAGCTCATGTCCGACAGGTACTTCATCCCCCCGGAGATCCCCCGCAGCATCCCCACCAGCTGGATGGGCGGGATCTCCCCGTCGTGGTCCTACGGGGCGGGGCGGAACCATCAGCACAGGGCAGAGTGGACCAGTACAACCAGCAACACAGGGCAGAGTGGACCAGTACCATCAGCACAGGGCAGAGTGGACCAGTACCATCAGCACAGGGCAGAGTGAACCAGTACCATCAGCACAGAGCAGAGTGGACCAGTACCATCAGCACAGGGCAGAGTGGACCAGTACCATCAGCACAGAGCAGAGAGTGGACCAGTACCATCAGCACAGGGCAGAGTGGACCAGTACCATCAACACAGAGCAGAGAGAACCAGTACCATCAGCACAGGGCAGAGTGTGTGTGTGTGTGTGTGTGTGTGTGTGTTTGTGTGTGTGTGTGTGTGTGTGTGTGTGTGTGTGTGTGTGGACCATTACAACCATCAGGAGAGAGCAGTGTGTGTGTGTGTGTGTGTGTGTGGACCAGTATGTGTGTGTGTGTGTGTGTGTGTGTGTGTGTGTGTGTGTGTTCTTTCAAGACACAAATACAGAATACACACACACACACACACACACACACACACACACAGTCTACCAGCACCACCACCATGCTGTAACGCGGTGGTGGTGCTGGTAGACCCCCCCCCCTGCGCTACGTCGTGTACACATGGCCGCGTTCACAACGACAATCACAGGAAGTCGTAGAGGAGGACGGTCCCTCATCCCCGCGGACGGGGCCACTGACCCGGAGGTATCTGTCCAGAGCGCCGTTCTCCATGTACTCCGTCACGATCATAGCGTGTTTGACTGCAGCCACCAGGAGAGAGAGACAGAGACAGAAACAGAAAGAGAACACAGAATCACACGCTGGACCCAAACCACCGCACCGACTGGTTTGGTGTGACTGTTACTGCAGAACACAAGAGTCAGAGAGAACAGAGGAGAATATATCGACGTGTATAGATATGTATATATAAAGGTTATATAGGTATAGGTATATAAGGTTATATAGGTATCGCTCCCATAAAAATAGAACTTTGAGGGCAGAAATGGTGAATGGTAAAAGGTTCTCATTTATATATATAGCGCTTTACAGTGTGTGACTGACATTCACCCGTTCATTCATGCACACATTCACACACCGACGGGCGGAGTCGACCCCGCAGGGCGACAGCAGCCAGCGGGTCAGGAGCAGTCAGGGTGAGGGCGTCTCGCTCAGGGACACCTCCACACTCCGCTAGGAGGAGGAGGAGGAGCCGGGGATCTGAGCTGATGCCGCCCCCCAAATGACAGTCAATAGTCCTAACGGCCCAAAGAGTCATGAATAATGAAGTCCTAGTAACAATGTGTTATTATCTTTACATGTAACGCATTCAATAGGAAAAACCGGGATACATTACATAGATGACACACGCTCAAGCTCAGAAAGAAGGGGGCCGTGCAGATAATCAACCAACGCTGGGCGCAGGGGGGGGGTGGGGGGGGGGGGGGGGGGGGGGGCGGCGGAGCGGTGGGGGCGGGGCTTACACTTGGTGACCACGCCCTCCAGACGGATGATGTTCTGGTGGGCGAACTGGCCCATGATGGACGCCTCCGACAGGAAGTCCTGCTCTGCTTCTCCGAGTAGCCTGGCTTGAGGGTCTTGATGGCCACCGGGCCCTCGGTGCGCCCAGGGGCCCTCAGGATCCCACGGAACACCTCGCCGAACTCGCCTGGGGGGTGGGGGAGGGGGGGAGGGGTGAGGGAGGGGGGGGAGAGGCTGATTGAGTAACCGGAGCCTGAGATAACAGCTCTCTTCCCCTCTGTGTGTTCTGTCTGCTCCGCTGCGTGTCAGGCCGTCCTTTGAAACCGAGAACAAGTCAACAAGGAAGTCTCCTCCGGACTGTTTTGCCACGGGCTGTTTCTCACAGAGGGGTGTGTGTGCGTGTGGTGTGTGTGTGTGTGTGTGTGTGTGTGTGTGTGTTGGTTGTGTGCAGCCATGTGCGTCAGCGACGTGTGGGGTTCCGTGTGTGTGCAGCCATGTGCGTCGGTGATTGTGTGTGACTATGTGCCTGTGTGTGTGTGTGTGTGTGTGTGTGTTTGTGTGTGTGCATCAACAATGGTGTGCGTTTGTGAGATGTGAGTGGTGGTGGTGGTGGTGGTGGAGTGGTGGTGGGGGGTGGTGGGTGTGGTGGTGGT
>NC_140280.1:806086-809330 GCF_964030765.1 Micromesistius poutassou | reverse complement strand
AAATTGGTCTCATGTCGTCAAGTGATACCGTTGTGCATAGCTGAGTGTGCGTGAGTGCGTGTGCGGGTGTGTGCGAGTTGGCCAGCGTGCGTACGCCCTGTGTGTGTGTGTATGTGCAAGACGTTCGTTGTACCCGTGTGCCCAAAGCTCGTGTGCTACTGAAGTTCACGAAGAAGATGAAGAGCGACGCTGGCGGGGAGTGTTCATGTGTTCCGTCATGAAACAACAAGAGGCCCAACAGGCCCCAGCACGCCAGAGAGCTCCTCCATACGTAAACCTCTGGAGCTTGACCATGACCCAACCCAGGCACAAACACTGACTCATTAAGCCCTTCAGTCAGGCAGCGGAGTGGCACGGAGAGAGAGAGAGAGAGAGAGAGAGAGAGAGAGAGAGAGAGAGAGAGAAAGAGAGAGAGAGAGAGAGAGAGAGAAAGAGAGAGAGAGAGAGCGAGAGAGTGAGAGAGAGCGTGAGAGAGAAAGAGAGAGAAAGAGAGAAAGAGAGAAAGAGAAAGAGAGCGAGAGCGAGAGAGAGAGAAAGAGAGAGAGAGAGAGAGAGCGAGAGAGAAAGAGAAAGAGAAAGAGAGTGAGAGAGAGAGAGTGAGAGAGCGTGAGAGAGAGAGAGAGAAAGAGAGAGAGAGAGAGAGAGAGAGAGAGAGCGAGAGAGAGAGAGAGAGCGAGAGAGAGAGAGATGGCTGAACACAGACGGGAAGAGACGGACCCACATGCTGTCAGCGGGTCCTGTGTGATGAAGAGGACGGCGGCCGCTCTGTATTTTCTTCTCTCTGAATCATGTGGGGAGAGCACAACGTTCTGCTGACCCTCGGGAGTCACTTCCTGCCCTCATCGCCGCCTCAGCCTCCTCCCCCGCTCTGCCTTGAAGTCATTCCTCCTGCTTCCTCGCTACGGTAGCAGCGCCACATGTTTGATCGGCCCCTCTGTTCCCGACCGCGCTCCACCACCACCACCACCACAACACTGGAGAGGGCCTCCCTCTGGGGCCCCCCCGCCCCCCCCCCCGGGGAGCTCCAGAGTCAAACGCTCGCACCACCGCAGTCTGGTGAGCGCACATGAACCGGAGCGCCTCCACGGAGCGATTCCGCTGGAGCGGGACGACTCGTTAACACGCCATTGTCCGACAGCGGGACTTTTTATTTATTTTTTTTTTGTAACCGTGGGGTAATTTAGTCGTAAATCTCCACGGAAAAGCATTTTTTGATTTCCAGATTTCACCCCCCCCCCCCCCACCGCTGGTTGCTTCAAGGTCGGGGATGGTGTTGTGACATGTACAAGAGCCCGGCATTCTTTCCTTGCCGGAGCCACAGGGAGAATTCCAATGTGCAATGATAAATACCCCCCCCCACCACCCCCCCCCCCCCACCGCGATAGCATTGTACCCCTTATCAGCAGCATCATCTGACACTGTAATAAATAACAAGCGCTTCACGGAACATACCGCCACGTGAACCGAAACAGAATCCACCAAATCAAACTCCATGAAGGGGTTAGGGTTAGGCCCCGTTCAATATCCAACAAAAACAAACAAAACAAAACCTCACATTCTAATAATAGCCCCGCGCAGGCGCGCACACACACAGCACAGAAACAGGAAACCGACGGCCTTACCTTGGCACACTTCCTTTATCTCCTCGTAGCCCGGCTTGCACTGGCACTGGCTGACGGGCACCACCCAGTCCCCGTCCACCGTGCAGTAGATGCGGGGGACCCTCTCGCTGACGGCGTTCTCCAGACACACCCCGTCCACCTGGCTGAGCGCCTGGTTCTGGCTGCCCGCCACCGTCTCCGGGAAGCTGGCCAGGCTGGCCACGGTGGCCGGGCAGATCTTGAAGTAGACGCGCACCGACAGGATGGCCACGCAGGCGCCGATGTCCTGGAAGGCCAGGTAGAAGCCCTTGAGCGACAGGCCGTCCACGGCGCGCGTCTCCGTGTTGACGGGCTGCAGGTTCTTGCGGGTGATCTCGTCCGGCGCGATGGTGGTCACCTTCCTGAACTGGCCCTTGCGGAAGGCGGTGCCCACGTCGGCGTCGGCCT
This sequence comes from Micromesistius poutassou, assembly GCF_964030765.1. NCBI lineage: Eukaryota > Metazoa > Chordata > Actinopteri > Gadiformes > Gadidae > Micromesistius > Micromesistius poutassou. Next base: position 807,282 of record NC_140280.1, on the reverse strand, counting down.
CCGACGTGTACATGTTGAACGTCTCCTTGCAGGTGAGCGAGGCGCCGTCGAACGAGTTGCAGTCGCGCACCACGAACTGCAGCTCCACCAGCACGCGGGACGCCGCCGCCCGCCGCTGGATGAAGGTGGTGCGCAGCCAGTTGTCCTGCTCGCGCTCGCCCACGTTGCACACCGAGTACGAGTAGAACTGGGAGCCGTTCAGCGTCTTCTGGGCCACCTCCCACTGGAACACAGAGACCGACACCCCCAACACAGTGAAAGTTAGACAGGAACTCACCCACGCCATGACCTCATGTGTAGTGACTGTTGACCCAGAGCCCTACAGGACTCGTGGCCCGTTGGGGCCCCGTTGTAATCCACATGTGGCCCCCCGGCCCCCCGCCCCCCCCCGCCCCCCCTCCCAAAGCAGAACCTCTCCAGTTTAAAGCCCGGAAACAAAAACAATGCTTTGAGAGAGAGAGCGAGCCCACAGGGCTTATTGTACTGATGATGACCGTTTCAGGGAACACTTTCCAGAAACAATAAACCTAAGGTTTATGAATTATTTATAGCCTGTAAGCATCATGGGGGAGAACGTGGCTTTTAGTTGTTTTCTTCTGACATTGGAACAGATACAACACGGCTGCCACTCAGTCTTTACTGAGACATCGGCGACACATAAGGGTCTAATCTAGACGATATCACCAGAAGGTTCCGCAAAAGCGGAACACATACTTTTGTAAACTATTGCAGGGTTCAAAGCAACCTGGGAATAGTTTACTCCCGCGTGTTACCACTTTGCTATTAATGACAGGAATGTGCTTTGTTAGCCGCCACCGCTTATGGCTGCAGCACCGCAACCGGCAATTTGAGATGCTGCTTAAAGTCAAGCTCAAATGTTCGTTATCATAATTCCTCATAGTGTACAATCAACATTACGCCTGTTTAACGTGGTGTTAAGACACGAATAAAAATGTATAAAAATGTTGTCTGTTTTACAAATCTGATCAACTTTCTTACTTTATTTAAGAAGAAATAAAGTCGCACCGGGATGTTTGCCTATTAGAGCCCACGCTTTCTGTTTGGCACTGCATGCCCAAACATGCCTACGATGATGAATCTGCACAGTAAATGAGCCGATTGGAACTCTGCATACGAATGGAACGTGATACCAACATATGGCTACATCTATCCTACGAGCTCATGTTTGTAACAGG
>NC_140280.1:756086-801086 GCF_964030765.1 Micromesistius poutassou | reverse complement strand
GCTCCCCAGCCCTCTCCATCCTCCTGCAGCGGAACCGGTTCTCTGAGAAGGGAGTCAATGGACTGCATTTATAAAGCGCTTTTATCCAAAGCGCTTTACAGTGTTGACTGACATTCACCCGTTCATTCACGCACACATTCACACCCCGACGGCAGAGGAGTCGACCACGCAGGGCGACAGCAGCCAGCGGGTCAGGAGCAGTCAGGGTGAGGTGAGGGCGTCTCGCTCAGGGACACCTCCACACTCACAGCTAGGAAGTGTTGTGGCTGTGATCTCCACCTCAGCCCGAACAACTCTCTGAAAGCTGGCCTTCAGAGAGGGAGGGTGAGGGTGAGGGCGGAGAACCACGCAGGGGGAGGGCGGCTGCGTCGAAAAGGGTGAGGCCGGGATGGAGCGAGACACGGCCAGGAGGAAGACCAGTCTTATCTCGGTCTTCCTCCATACGGCCGCCCTCCCAGTAGAGGAGGCTGATCCGTGGGACGAGGCTGAAACGAGTCAAGCCGCCTCCTCCGCCGCCGTCTGACCACAGCCACGTCACGCGACCGGGAGCTCCTCCCTGTGGAGGAAGCTGTCACACATTTGGGGGTGATGGTGGCGCTATGGATGGAGGTGGAGATAATTGTGGAGGAGAAGCACTGGGGGGGCGGGGGGGTGGGGGCGACAGCGGTGCTGATTGATTGTCTGACAAGTTGAGGGTCCCGCTTCACATCCTGCCCCCCCCCTACCTGTCAGGAGGCGGGACGGATCCCGACAGGTGTCCCCCCCCCACTAACTCACCCACTGAAGGGCTAGTGGGGGTTTCACTGCTTATTTTCTTTATCTTGTCGTGTTGTTATCGAGGGACAGGACAAAGACAAAAGGACCGTACACTTAAATGTCAAAAGTAAAAAAAGTCAAATGGATGACGGTTTAAGGATAAGAACACAACTTCTTGATCCCAGAGCATTTCCTCCTCAGCGATAAAGAAATAAGAGTTAAAAACAGCCTTCTGAGGAGAACCAGGGCAGGGACCAAAGATGCAGTTGAATCACCGAGGTGATAGCAGTGATGGGGACTGTAGGAGCACAGATAGTGTCTGACATGATTCCAGGTTGTTAGTGGCTCCCGGAGGATCACTGGGGTCAGAGAGGTCATCAGATAACCCTGCTGACCGTGCACTCTACCCCCCCCCCCACCAGAGCCCTCCTCTGTGCACTGGTCAAGAGGAGCCCAGTTACAACGTGACGTGAGGGAGGGTTCTTCATGTATTTCGGAGACTGTGTGCCAGCTGGACGGCGATGTTTTGAACGGGTTGGAGTTTGGTTAAGGATGGATGGAGTCTCACTCCACACACACGTTGGACCAGCCGCCGATCTGGGCTTTTTTTTGTAGTTTTGTGGCTGCATGTGAAGAGATACTAAAATACGATACAGTCCTGGTCTGCCAACTGGGCGGGGGTACCGGTACCACGGTGATAAAGGTGGAGCTGTAATCCACAGACAGAGAGCGAGAGAGAGAGAGAGAGCGAAAGAGAGAGAGAGAGGGCGATATTTTATTGTTTTCTGGAAGTATTTTGTGGGAGTGTGGGGGGCTGGGCGGGACGGCCCGTGGACCACCTGTTGAGTCCATATCAGATTACCCTGCTGGGGCGGGGGGGGGGGGGGGGGGGGTCAGGGATGCAGAGCAGAGAAACTGGAGAGGTGTAGTGTGCTTTAGGGTGTTGTGTGTATGCATTTGACCTAGGGTTGGTTGTATTGTGTATGGTATTGTGTTGTATTGTATTGTACATTGTGTTGTATTGTCTGTGGTTCTAACGGTTGCCCAGGCGGCGGTCTCAGGGAGTCCCGGTCCTCAGTCACGTTGCTTCCTGACCACCTGTCACCAGACCTGAGGCCCCTGACAGGACTGTGGTGAATGGCTGTTCCACCAATGAAAGTATTGGAACAGCTGTGGGTGTGGGTGTGTGTGTGTGTGTGTGTCTTGTGTGTGTGTGTGTGTGTGTGTGTGTGTGTGTGTGTGTGTGTGTGTGTGTGTGTGTGTGCGTGCGAAGCCTTTATTGCAACATATTTAAACTGCATCCGTATTAATAATGTTGATGAGTAATATCACAAGATGAATAATGTGTGTATGACTTCCTTGTTTTGCAAGGGTTGCCATGCAGCATTCCATTGCTCTCCCGTGTGCGCTAACAACACACACACACACATGCACGCACACACACACACACACACACGCACACACGCACACACGCACACACACACACACACACACACCTACTTGGGCGGAGGGACTGCAGCACTAGTGATTGATTGCAGTGCACTCATGTACTCTGTTCTACGAGGGCTGAAGGTGAGGATAAATATATATGCTGTGTGTGTGTTTGTGTGTGTGTCCGCAACACAAATATTGGCATTAAATACAACACACCTGTTGAAGCGTATCATGGAGCTTCAGGTGAGAGACACAAGAGGCCAGAGGCTCGCTGGCACAAAGCCACTGAGCGCTACGAGAGAGAGAGACTCACGCTGTGAGTAGAAGTACATTTAGGTCACTTTTTTTGTGTGTGTCCGAAATGTAATGACGAAACAAATACTTTGCAAAGTGCATACTATTTCTGGGGAAGTATTACAGTTTGCAAGAACAGGACACTACACGGACAATGCAACGCAGTGTTAACGACAACAAAGTGTCTCTGCCACAACGTCAATAACGCATCAATGTGAATCACGTACACTTAAAATCGGAGCTCAAAGTTTACGCATTGTGTCCCCGGTAGAGACCTGGAAGAGAACGGCGGTTTCAGCAGGAGAACATAACATAATCACCTCAATCACCGAGGTGATACGGTCACAAGATGATGGCAGCTTGTGTTTATAACGTCTGAGTCACTGCGGCTCTGCCTGTGCACGCCTCAAATGTACTAAAAACACCGGCCCCGTATCTGGTACGGATCCTGTTTTTGTCCTATAGTGCATAACCTTCAACTACGAAACAATTTCACTTGTTAACTTCCAGGTGGTGGTGGTGGCGGCCATGCAGTGTGGAGGCATGTAGCTAGCTTTTAACATGCCATGCAGTCATGTATATAGGCAGTAATGTGCCATGAATAACCATAGCTAGTTATGTGCCACGTATAGAGGCAGCTAGCTAGTAATGTGACATATGCAGCTAGGTATTGAGCCAGGTAATGTGCATGTATTTGAGACATGTTTTGGCAGGACAGTATTTCTTAATTTTCCGACCCTTGCGACCCATCTAACCTTATGAGAGTGTTAAAAAAAAAAAAAACTCACGCCACTAGAGGTTGCTATGGGAATACTTTCATAGCGCAGTTTTAAGTTAATGCAGGTGTATTCACGTATCCATTCATGTAATAATGTATCCATCGCTGTCTACCTTCAAAAATGTGGGCTTCTGGTTGGCTGATTTAAAATCAAACCTATATCTGTGTCTTTTGTATTGTTGATTTAAATAGTTTAAAACACCCTCGTATTTTGCAATCAACAACATGGAATATTGTCATTCAGGTGGTCATAATATGTTATGATGGTTATAAAATTGAAACTGTTCAATAACATTTCAATCTCACTGAGGTGCCCATCACTGTAAAGCCTTCATTCACAAGTAGGGCCCAAAATAGCAAAATTGGGATTTCAAGAATACACTTCAGAGATGGAATCCAAAAACATACAAATAGGTGCATTGCGACGTCACATTTCAAAGACCATTTTGGAAGCATGGAGCATTGGAATGTTAGTTATTATGTTAGTAGTATTGTTTTTTTGGTCAGTGTTTGGTGATAAAGGGTGAAATGATTGTTGTGTTTGAAACTGCAAGAGCCTTTCTTTTGTTAGACATGTTAAAACAAAGGTTTCAGGTAACGGTATATTTCGGTTGTTCAGGATTTTACAATACTATAACTCTCTTGAGAACCTCTCAATAAGGGCGGAGTATCACCAACAGAAAAGAGCATGATGTATTCTGTGTACAAGGCCTATACGGTCATTCTCCTTTATAAACAAAATAAAGCTTCATGCTTCCGCTAGTAAGAGGTACAATTAAATTGCTATATTCAGAAGGGAAAGGTCCCTACTTAAGTATAGAATGCAGAAACGCCTCTGCCAAAGAGACAACCAAACAGCAGAAAACATGAACCCAACATTTCCATCTAAAATTGGGATTTTGAGAATGGAATTCAAGGATTGGCGCAACAAAACAAAGCTGAAAACACATGCAACATAATTTGCTTTGCTTTGCATAACGGTCAAAGGTGTGTGTGTGTGTGTGTGTAATATTAGCACACATGGCAATCACGAAGAGTCACACGATAAAGTTAGTCAATGGAATCTCGACCCTTCTTTCCCCTCAACCTGCCGCTTCTCATCCTGTGAATAATAGAGCATCAATGAACATTCCTCCCATGCTGCTATATAACCTCCAGGCTTCACTTGTTCTGCCTGCCCTCACTCCCACTCTGCTGCGGTAATGACAGGGGTGAGAGGAGGAGAGGAGACAACAAGGGCGGGAGGAGACAGGAATGGAGAGGACAGAAACGAGATGAGGAGAAATGAGAGGAGATGACAATGACCAGTGGAGAGAAAAAGGAGGAGATGACAGGGGAGGGGAGAGGAAAGGAGAGGACAGAAACGAGAGGAGAGGCTTAGGTTATTTGTGTTCTTGTCGCTGGCAGCTGTTTGTTGTTAGTCTAGGACTCTTGAGAGGAGAGAGGAAAGGAGAGATGAGGAGATGACAGGACTGAGAGGAATGGCTCAGGTCCTGTTTTCTCTTCCCTGTTTGTTTTAGAACAAAAGCTTAACCTCCCAGTAGAAGTTCAGATTCAATCATTGAACAGAACCAGAGCCAAATTAGTCATAAGCTTTCCTCCAAAAACAGGCAAGTCACCCACCGGTCATGTTTTGACATATTTTGTGTATCTTTTCAAAATATGAAATGATCCTTTACAATTTGCATCCAAAAAAATAAAATCAGAAGATCACAAATGAACACATTCAGTTTGACGGACCATTTAATGATCTGCAGAAGTATGTTAAACAAACATTTATTTTACATTGTAATTGTCCTCATGGAGGAACCGCAAAACACACCCAAAATGAAGAATGATCAAAAGACAAAAGTTTTAAATTCACTTACATTTAAGTCTATTTTCATTAATTGCGTATAAAAATTAAATAAATAAAATATAAGTGCCTTCAACAAAACCGTTGAGAAACCTGCAGCCAGAAGTCATACAAATATTTACAAAATAATGTAAAGCGTGGGTTTTACTTCCAGCATCGCACCTAGCTTCCTCTTCCAGGTGGCATCGTTTTGTTGCACAAAATAAAAACGAGGAGCCTAAAAAGAGACAATGGAAGGGGTGGGGATCTGGATTATGACAGCAAAGATGAGGGAATGGGTATCTACAGTTTCACTTATGAACACAATATTTAGAAGGGCGAATATGGAAAGTTATTTGATACATCGTTTGAGTAAAAATCACATTCTTTTCATTTACGTTTCTTTTTTCTTTTTTTTTTTTACTACATTATGTATGAATTCAAAATATGTCATGCTGTTGGTCGTATCTAAAAGGATGATGTTTACACAAACCAGCAGGGGGCAGTAGAGGACAGCAGGAAAAGGAAAGAAAAACGGCAGTACATTAACCGCAACTGCAACAAGAAGCAACAATTGTTGGATTCAAACTCCCTAACTGCTTGTATGGAAATAAAACCAACAGGAATACAGCCTCGTCACGTCATGTCGGCCTATGACAGATTGGGATCGGGACCTGTTCTACGATCTGAGTGGCAAATACAAAGTCGCGTATGAAAATAGTAGGTTTAATCAATCCGTTGCGATTGTGATAGCAATTGAAAAAGGATATTTTGGCACAGTCAATTTAAAAATATTTCTGAATATCACTTCTGGTTCTAGTTGGGATTCACATCCTGCCCGGCCGGAAAAAACAACAAACAAAACAAAAATCTGTCAAAAATAATCCACTTGGTCTCTCCAAACATCTCTGCGGTCTTTAAATACTCAGAATATTTACAATTTCCCCAATAGTCCAATACCTCCCAGCTTAAAAAACAGCAAAATAAAACATATTATTCATAAAGTTCCCAGTTTGAGGCATTGTGTGTAAACCTAAAACATGGAGTCCTAGTGGTATTTCCTGGGAGAAGAACCCATTTGAGGATAGACAGTTGGAATTTGGCTGGCAAAAAAACCACAAGCAGTAGATATGTTGATATGTGGATCGATAGATTACTTCATTGATCAGGCGGTCAAAACTTCCTGGCACGCGATCCCTTTTTTTTTTTTTTTTTTTTTAGCTCAAGCTACGTTGACCAGTGGATTGTTAATTTATCACACAAATCTGTACAAGTTTACAAGTGTCTTTCTCATAGTGCAATGCCTGATACGATTGGCTTCTCTATAAAACAAAACAAAGAAAAAAATTCAGACTTTTATGAAAGTAAAAACATCCCTTTAGGTCTCCTTGTTGCGTTGCTTCATCCCACTTGAATCCTACACGTTCCCCAAAGATGGAACGGTTAATCTCAATGCAACGTGTCTCCAGAGAAGGCAGGGGTCGAGATGGGTGACTTAAGGACTCGGTGAAGCAACCAAAGAAACAGAAGAACAAATAAAAAGTTAAGTGCATGCTTAAATAATAAACAATAATACAAAGTCGAATCCATGACAAAAATAAGTATTTCCAGTCTTTTAAAAAACCGAATGAGTCTAAAGAGGCTGGTGTTGGCTTGGTTTCAGGACAATAAAAAGACGATGCAGGCGGCGTCACACCGACGCGATGACAATCATGAGGTGGGGGGAGATGCTGGAGATGCTGTTGAGGAGGTCGGGCGCCAGGTGCGACAGGTGCACCTCGGAGAACTCGCACGGAGGAAAGATCTGGACCACGAAGGCTGGCTGGGGACACGGAGCGAGAGGAAAGGGTTAGAGCGGGATCGCCGCAAAAAGCCTCACGGAAACACGCCGCCGCAGCCAGACGGAGGCCAACGCAGCCCGGACGACTGGTACATGACTGGTTCAGGTGGTACATAACTGGTTCAGCTGGTACATAACTGGTTCAGCTGGTACATAACTGGTTCAGCTGGTACATAACTGGTTCAGCTGGTACATGACTGGTTCAGCTGGTACATTACTGGTTCAGCTGGTACATAACTGGTTCAGCTGGTACATAACTGGTTCAGCTGGTACATAACTGGTTCACATGAGGTCAGCTGTTGGATCAACAATCAAGTAACAACTTTCTGGTCTCGTTAAAGCGAGGGTATGAACACTTGTGTTTCTTGTGTAGTAAAGTCAAACCAAACCTTGAAACAGCTTCATTTAGATGAGAATGGATGCTTCAATTAGATGAATCGATCCAGGTCCACATCTCCGCTTAAGTACAGGTTTAAGAACTGAGGGCTACAGGTTTAAGAACTGAGGGCTAAGATGTAGATATGAGCTCCACACGGACCTGATTGGAGCCAGGGTTGGGGACGTTGATGATGCCGGCGGCCTGCTTGGCCTGCAGGTAGGTGATGAAGCCCGTCTTCAGGGCCTGGGTCTGACCCAGGACGTCCTCCTGGTCCCGTCCACAGGGCAGGGCCAGCAGCAGGCAGTAGTCGTTCTCCACCTGGCAGGACACAGGACACCGTCAGGACACATCCACTGAAGCACACCGTCTTCAACGTGAACAGGACTGTTCTACTTGTTATGCATTCTGAGGGGAAGTACCCTCATGCAACATTATGAACATGACCGTTGTGTTTCCAGCTGTCTACCCCAACGCTCCTCCCCTTTAAACCCAAGGTGTCCACGCCTGAGTGCACACATCCATATTAACCAATCATGTTTTTTAATCGTCGACTGACGCCGCTGATTACAAGGTAATCAAGCGAAACGGTTAAAAATCAATTGAAACATAATTTATATTATTATATATAAATATGTTTGATAACGCAACCTGCATGTGCAGGAAAATGACTGACGCACACGGGGTAAAAACAGACGCTAGAGTGAATAGGAAGTACAGTCACAGTGTGTGTGTGATCTCACATTAATCATTCATTCAATTCAGCCCAAATCAGAAAATGTCCTGTTTTGACCGTATCCTTGTATCGTCTGGTGACTCACAGTCATTCTGCGGGCCACGCTGTCCAGCTGGGACGCCTCCAGCCTCATCCTCTGGACGATGCGTAGCATAGAGCCCCCTTCTGGAGGGGGCAGGGAGCACTGGGCCAGGACCTCGTTACCGGACACAAAGTGCAGCTGGACAGCGGCCTGGTCGTTCTTCAGGGCCAGCAGGCCTTGCCACACAATGGGATATTTCTGCACAAATAAAGTGTGTAGTATCAGTATTTTTCCTTTTCTCTTTCAAATCAAATGATGGCTGTCCTGAAAACACTTGCAGCTGAAAACGGAGGAGGATCATTGTCTCAAAGCAAGAACAATAGGGCGAGATACGGCTGTGTATGATCTTTCCTTTGTCCTACCTTCAGAAGTTGCACCATGTCAGTGGAGCAGTGACCGGAATGCTCCAGCTTCCCCTCCGGGTGTAGGGGCTGGGCCCCGACGGAGACCCCGGGAGGTGGAGGCGCTGTCAGGAAGAGCGGAGGGCCCTGGAGGGAGGAGTCGGCCTTGTGGGGAATCCCCGCGGGTAGAGCCATTGGAGGCTGATAGGAAGGAGAGACGGCCTCCCTTTGCATTCGGGACGCGTGTGAGAGGTCCACAGAGGAGCCGTGGCGGAGGTGGGAACTCTCTGAATTGGCGTCCATTCCCCCGAGGGAGCCCGCGATGACAGAATGAGACACTTTTCCCCGGAGTCCCAGCTCATTTTCTGAATGGACCTGGTTGAAGACATAAATTGAACGGTAATTATAAATTCATTTAAAACATTGTTTGAATGGATCAAGCAGGAAAAAAAGAAGCAGACACAAGATACTAACTAACCTGTGATGATATAATTCCTCGATTAGCTCGATTCATTCCGGAAGAGGGACGTCTCTGGAACTGGGAGGGGAAGCCCAACATGTCCCTGTAGACGGGGAAGGAGCCCGCCGCCCCAGGGTGCATCCGTTGAACTCCCTGGGGCTGAGAGGACCCCATCCCAGGACGGGACGCGTGCCCTCCCATGATCCTACTCTCCGTGTGCGATGGGTGCACATTTTTGCCTTCCAGTGCTTTGGGAGATTCCTTTATGGTGGACGTTGCGTTGTTCCCCATAAAAGGGCGGATGGACGCAGGCGCAGAAATGCCGCCCGGTGAGCTCGCGCTGGCCTCTGAGGGGCGTGCCTGCCTCGCGTCCACGGCCGCCTGCTCTCCAAGCTCTTGGTGCAGGAGAATGCGTTGGTGCATGTCTCTGTACTGATCCATGCGTACGCTCCTTTGGTCGTTCTTCATCATTATTACATCTGGTTGAATCTGGGGCACGGCGGGCCTTGGAAGCACTTGGTTGAAGTGCCTTCGGTCTTCTTCAGAGCCGCCACTGCTGCTGCTGTTGACGCCGCCTGACACCACCCCCTGCTGACCCAGGTGGGACTGCAGCGCCATGTCCCGGATGACGCTGGACTTGGGCGTGCTCGGGTGATGCGGTGGCAGGGATCGTGGGGACGGCAAGGAATCGGATCGCCTTCCATAGTTAATAGCAGAGATCGGTTGTGTGTTCAGCCTGGCCTCGTTGGTCATTGAATTAGTCACATTGTGAGGCGGCATTATGACAGACGACTGTTCTGTGTGCGTATGATGCATGCCAGAATACGGTGACAAGGGGGACAAGCCGGGGCCCAGGGTCGGGGAGGTACCAATCGGAGAACTGCTAGGAGGACAGGCCTTGACAAAGGGTGAAGGAGATTTAACTATTGAGCGTGGAGACTGTGGTTCCTGCTTCATCAGTGGAGCAGGGCGATCAGGTGGGATACCAGAACCGGGACTCCTGCAAGTGCTAGAGAGCGATGTGTGATGTGGACTCATGCGTGGACTGAGGTTAGAATGCGGTGCTGGCCTGCTCATGTCCATCTTTTTAGGTGCAGACTCTGTTCCTGGTCCTCTGTTTCCATGAGTGTGTGACTGTATCACTGCTTGGTTATACATCAAAACTTGAGAACTGGCGCCCGATGGTTGAAACATCTTCACTACACCCCCCTGGGACCCTGTGGGATACGGGACTTCATATTTTTCCGGCCTTTGATTTTCTTGCTTGGTATTGGCAATAACAGCTTGGGAGTTGTATGCTTGGCCACTTAAAAGCCCTCTCGTGTGTCCATAAATTGTAGGGATCAGAGGCCCTTTTGGGGTTGATGGTTGAGGTGATGAGGGGATTGGCTCTTGCTTAATATGAGATTTGGAGACAGATTGCTGAAACTCTATGTCCCCAGCACTCGCTGGAGGAATCGGACTAATTTTAGCTCTCAACCTTTGGGGTCCTTCAGTTTTCTGACCTGAATAGCTTAACACAACAACACCTTCGGAGGTGTTGACTCGTAGGCCATGGCTGGCAGCTGTACTGTAAGGAGTGTTCTCTACAACAGATCGACCTCTGGAGACATCGTTCATTGTATCTAGTACATGATAGCGACTGTTCTCGTTTGTGTTTGTCCTAAACTTTTGCTTAGGAAGCGATTGGCCAGTGTTACGGTTGCTTAGAGAAATGCGAGGAGTCTCCTCAGAGTCGTATGGAATTGGTATTCGACTGATAACTGAAGTAGAGGGAGAGGAAATGACGGTATGCTGGATTTTCTCTCCGTAGTTTTGACGCGACTCTGTAAGGGGAGATGGTTTGGGGTATGGGGGCTGTGGCGATATACGGTGTGGTTCTTCAGGGTGTACATGTCTTGAATCCACCATTTCAAGAGGATTTTCTTTCTCCATTTTCGGAGAAGGCTCTGATAGTACAGATGTCACTGAGGTGTTTGGTACATCCTTGTTTTTTAATGCTGAAACATATTTGGGTTCCATTAGGATTTTTCTTAACGTGCTTGAACTTGGATCTGTTTCTGATGCCTTGGTGTCAGGAGGTAGTGCTGGATTTCCTTGTGGGCCTACAAGGGCAGTGACTGCTTGTTCAGAGAGAGTCGACACTGTAACATGAGGTGAATGAGTGCCAAACACTTTACTTCCCTCAGATTTAGGCAACCAGTCTGGGGTGACGGATTTCCCATGGCGCAACTGAGGAGCATTGAATTGGGAAACAGGTATTGGGGGTGCTGGAGAGGGGGCAATAGTTAGGCTTGGTGGCTTTGCTGCTTGTAGACATTTTCTGCTGCTAGATGCCTTGTTTGTGCCCAAGTGAAATGCTGATTCTTGGGGTACAGGCTGTTCCGTTGCAGGTTGCTCTGCCTCTTTAGGGGTGTCCACCTTCATGGCACTTGAGATGTCTTGTCTGCACGTTGCTAGAGCAGTAACAACAGAGGCACCTGCGGTGGATGCAGCTGGGACAGCCTTGGGATCGAGGGTCTGATGGTCCTCAGGGATTGACTCGGGGAGCTTGCTCCGGGATGCTTCTGTTTCTATAACCTCTTTAGATGTTTTATTTATTTTGACTGCCGCACCTTTACGACTCCGGGGCTTTTTCACAGTCTTAGTTTTGACCTTGCACATTTTCTTGACCGTTTCAGGTGCCTGTACCTTGGAGACTTCAGGACTTGCAACGGTTGATGGACCTGCCTTAATCTCTGACAGGACTGGCTTTGCGCTAGGCGTTAAGGGTGCAACCGCTGGGACTGCTGTTCGAATATTGTTGGACGCCATACGTTTTACTGGTTTCATGAGCTCATTGCTAGTGGGTGAAATCACAGGTTCAGCAGTGGAAATAACACCAGTGTAGCGAGGAGGAGCTGTGAAACCTTCTGGCTCAGCAGATACATCTTCAGATGTAATTGAATCAATGGCTGCCGCAAGTTCTGTTTCACATGCAGGGGGAGCCTTTTTCTCCACCTCAATCTCATTCGGTGGCGCCACTGGAGTAGGGGGCAGTGATGGTGTTTCTGCAGGTGGTTCTTTAAATGCTTGAGGCTGTTGACCTGTAGCGAACTTAGCAATATTTTCAACAGCTTGCTCCAATTCCATTTGACGTGCAAAGAAATTTGCAGATGGATCAATAGGCGTTTCAGTTTCAGATAGATCTTCCTCCATTTCCACTGAACTGTTTTCCTTTGTTTCTTTCTGGGGGGACACGGATGTAGTTCCTTTGTTATCTTCAAGTCCTGGTATGGTTTTTGTAATGGTGGCTGCTTCAAAGGATACAGACTCATTCTCTTCTGAACGAAGCAAACATTTCACATCATCAACGCTGACACGTATCTCAAGATTTTTTAGGTTGTGTGATTTCTCATCTTTGAGATGTTTTACATTTCTTTTTAGTCTTGCCGTTTTTATTTTGGTATTTTTTTCAGGTGGTTTTATCTGTGAAGGTGTGACGTCTACTCTGATAAAGTCCTCTGCAGAAGTTGTGTGAACATCAAAATCCTTTTTTGGAGCTTCCTCTTTTTCTGACAATTTTCTTGACAGTACAGAATCCCCTTCAAGTTTGGGCTCCAACCTTTCAATGCTCGCCGAATCACTTTCCTCCGCTACTAAATTAACTCTACCTATCTTGCTTGCTTTCTTTACTTGAGGTTGCTGCACTTTCTGTGTAACGGGTAAACACCATTCTTCTGATGTTTTCAGGATCTCCAATGAGGTTGAGGTAACTCCCAGCTCAACATCCTCTTCCATTATTTTGGGCTGATCCTCCTTAACAGGTGATACATCCTCCCCCTGTCTACCTCCCCTCTTGGGAGGCCGTCCACGCCTTGTGATGACCGTTTGATTTGGACCATCCTGCTGCAGCTGTTCTTTATCTGAACCCCGCTTGCGCATGGAGCGCAGCGGCTCCACCACTTCTTTTCCAGCCTGCTCTCCTTCATTTAGTGTGGCATAGACCGATTTGACATTTCGGCGACGTGTTCTTCCTTGAACTAAACTTGCATCAATACTTTGTTCCAAGTCCGAGGCCTGTACCGCTGTGTTTTTCCCCCCTGATGTCTTGGGTATTTCTTGAGGAGATGAAGCCCTCTTGAGTTTTTCCTTGTCAATGCGTTCACTCTTTCGAGTCACAGGTTTTTTACTAGGTGGAATTTGAGAAAGCCGCTTAGAACGTAGCCCTGACCCGGCGGCCCGCACTCTTTTGTTCTTAGGCTGTTTGCGGTTTGGCAACAGCTTAATGTCATCTTCCAAGGGCTGAGAAAGTAAATATTTGTCTGTCTCGGATTCCTTGCATTGTTTAGATTCTTCATCTCCTGTTTTAGGCTCAGTGGTTATAATTTCAGTCAGACGGAATTCAGGAGTTTCGCCGTCAAAACTACTCAAAGGGCTGCCAGATGTTGGGGGCTTAGGGTCCACGCCGCTTCCGATCTTCAGTTTGGGATTACTTAAAGTCACCTTTTCCTCCTCTTGAGATTCTGGCTCTGAAAGGGCAAAAGGAGAGGCCTCGGGTTGTTTAGCGACAACTGCTTTAACGTCTTTCAATGGAGGAGATTGTGGGGGGGATAAATCAAGAATGTGCTCTGCCTCGTCTTCTTCTGGGGCTTTAGTGTCAATCACTAATGGAGATGTTTCCATGGGAGAGGTCATCTGCGGTGAACACGGAACGATGACTACGGAATTTACAGACTGTGTATTCATTTTATGCACTTGATCTGATGCATTCACATACAAGTCATTGTTGCCATTTGGCAAATCTGCTTTGATCTCAATGGCCACATTTTCAGCATCATGTGCAGGGTGATCCTTGTCTTTTTGCTGCTGTAGCTCCAGAAATCGACTATGGAAAAGCACTTTAGGCTCTTGAGGGATGTTAACACTTCCAGAAACAGGTTGTAACTCAGTAGTACTGAGCTTAGCAAGAGGTTTACTGGCTCCAGTCTGTATATCCTGATCTTTGCGTTCAAGGCGTTGCAAACGCAGTGAATCCTGTTCAAAGATTGAGCTATGGAGAAAACGCGAGGCAAATAGTTCTTTCCTCTCCTGTTCTTGTGGCTTCAGTTCGTCCTTTTTGTCACACAGTTTTCCTTCTGAATTGGTACGAATCTTTTTCTTTTTCATGTACCAAGAAGGAATGGGTCGTGGCGCCAGCTCAACCTTCTCCTTGTCTGAACAACTGTCGGTGCTTGGGAAGCAAGTGGGAAGAAAAGACCAATTCTCCTCCCGGGATGAGTACAGGGTCTTAGCTCGTTCAAGGAGTGCTTTTGTATCCGGAGTAATGGTCTTATCTAAAGCAAATGAATAAAACTTGTTCTTTTCCAAAGAGCCTGAGAGCTTAAGGTCAGGACACTTATCCTCACGCTCTCTGAGGATGTAAGACAGAGAGGCGTTGGTGCTGGGAAGGTCATTTTTGCTCTCACTATACTCATCGGAATCAGACTGTACCTCTGCAATATTTGTATGTATCGTTTCATGTTTTACAATGCTGCTTGGACTGGTCATTTCCATCCTCACCGAATCTGATTTGATTTTTCGCTCCCAGCGATGCAGTAGTTCCTTATCACACCCGAGCAGTGCCGATTTAAGCTTGGAGAACTCTGTATCTGTAGACTGAAAATCTCTGGTTGTCAGGTCCAAGTTGTACTTCAACGACTCAATGTGTGGGAATATTTTCTCATCTGCTATTGGAGAAGACCTTTGCTCTTTTTTTATGAATGATAGGGAAATCTGGGCACCGCCCTCGTCTTCTCTTGTGGAAATCTGACCTGCTCTTAATGATGTGAGATTCTGCTGCACAGCCTCATGCAAATGTGGAGGGCTGCAGATGTTTGGTTCACTTTCTGGTGAGAAGACCTCCGTGTCAGATTGCTCCAGTTTCTTGCGTTTTGAAGACGCTACACTGCCTTCATTCGGATCGGATTTTCTGAGATCACACGGCAGACAACCCTTTTCAAAATCATAAGCCTCATTACATGGCTTGTGATGTGGTGGACTTTGAGATTTTGCAAATGTGTCAGACTTAACAACCTTTGGGCCAAGCCAGCTACTCGATTCTGTTTGATTTTTGCACCTTTTCATCAGTTCAAAGTGTGAAACAAGGTCTTTGTTGCATTCAGTAGTTTCTTTGTACTGCACTATGCTGTCTGCAGTTTCTAATGAACCCGGTTTCTGCTCTTTGAGTTCTGCATCAGAATTTCTATCATCAAACAGCTTTGTTAAAATGGAGCTACTTTGTCCTTTGGATAACCCACATTCCATTTGTACATATGACGTTTCCAATGAGTCTATGGAATATTCATTAAGGCTTCCTAGTCGTGACTGCAGCTCCAGGGTTAGGCCAATTGAGTTGGCGTCAGAGTCTTTTCTATCTTTTGGACTGTAAACAGAAACGACTCTGTCACAATTGTCTTTGCTGTGCTCCCTTTTATGGATCCTTTTCAACACAAGGCTCTTCTCATCAATCAGCTCCTGGGAAGCGTCTCCTACTAGACAAAGTTCCTGTCTGCCTTCTTCCTTCTCGGCATGTCTTTTTTGTCGGTTGGGTTTCCCAACTGAGTCTTCAAAACGCCTTTTCCTAGCCGCTAAACGGTCAACATCGACAGATAGGATATCAAATCCGGCTTCAGATTTACCATGTTTCTTTGTCTTTAATTTGGCATCTTTGTCAACAACATCTATCACGCTAGACAAAGTCTTTTTTTCTACTTTTCCAAGCTTGGGAATATCCCCCTTTGTGAACTCTGTGGCACATAGAGGACTTCTCTGTTCTTCTGAAGGAGATGCCAACGGGTGACTGTCGCATTCCACCTTCGGTCGTCTTTTCTCTGGGGCTGTATGACCAATTATTCTACCTTCTTTACTTTCCTTTTCTTTGACCCGGGTTAATTGTACAACACATGGCAAAATATCCACCTTTACCTTCCCAGAGGGTTCCTTTTGCGTCTTTATACTTTTACTTTGAAATGCTGCCACAGGGCAAACGTCTCTTTCAACTTCAGGTTCAACCTCTAGGGAATTAGGTGACGAAGCTTTGAGCTTCTTTAGCATTTGCTTATCGACTTTGTCTTTTCGTCCGACCCGCTTCTCCTTGTCGCTGACGTTTCCTCGTTCAACGTCAAAAGGACGATCTTTCTCAGTCTTATCGAGCTTGTTGTATCTTTCAGCGTGTGTCTTGTCGGGTTTCTCAAATCTGGGCGGGGAGACTGAACTACAGCTTCCACTCCTTTCAGATGACCTACAGCACAGCCTGCGGTCAGAGTCGCTCTGTATCCTCTCTGACAGGGAAGGCGACGCTGTCGGGCTGGCGGGGCGGTGGGGGGGAACATGAGCAGGGCTTTGACTGCGTTCAATAGTCCTTCTGCCATGGTCGCGTCCGCGGTCCGTTTCAAAGCGCTCCCTCTCCCGTTCCCGTTCCCGTTGCAGGTAGCTGTATTTGCGGATGTCCTGCTCGTAGGGGTCGGCTCTGTACTCTCTGTATTCCCGCGGGTCTTCAAAGTATTGTGGATCGTAGTAGTCTCCTTGATATGGATCCCATTCGCCATAGAACTCCCGACTCCGGGTTGCGTATTTGCGTCTTGGATCTTCGGTGTACGTTGCCGAAGTTCGTACGTTGTCATAATATGTTCGCTCGGCCGAAAACTCATATTGAGTTCGTCTCTCATCCCTGGAATAAAAAAAGCCAGAATTAAAGATGAATGACTATGTTGGAAACAATTACACATTATCAAGGTGGATTGAGTGAGGGGAAAAAATAAAAAGCCTGCAAACCTTCGATCAGTTAAGAGATCGTAGAAGTCCCTGATGTCCTGGCCAGAGGCCTGCATCGAACGATAAAATGCCATCTGACTTTCCTGGTTGGCAAAGTCCACCTGATATAAAAAATATATTGTTGACCATGCATAAAACATAGGTATATATAAGTTATATAAAATTGAATTATTATCGTCTCTCATTTGGATTATGAACAGTGTATTGGTAGTAGCGTCATTTCACAGAAACACTACATGGTTTTCCTCACCTTGACCTTATTGCCGCCTATCTTCCACCCCTTGGCCTCTTTGACTGCAGCCTGCGCGTATTCAATGTTGTTGTACAGAATTAAGGCCATCCCTTTCATCCTGTCGAACACGACCTGGAGGAGAAGGAAACAGGGTTACACGGTTCCTTGAGGAGAGACAATGTCAGACGGGTGGGATAAAGTTAACAAAAGACTTGGCAACTTACCTTGGCAACATGACCGTAGCGGCAGAAGTGACGCGTGAGAAACTGTTCTGTGGTGTTAGACGCCAGTCCGTCCAGCCAAACACAAGTCGTAGGCATACTCTTCCCAAAGCCCAGCTAAAAGATTAATGAAAGATAGATTGCAAATGTTATTCACCCAATGAATTACTTGTAAATTAAAAGCAAATATATATTTGTAATGGAAAATGGGCAAGATGTTTACCTTCAGCCGATTGCTGCCAAGGTACTCCCCATCCATTTTCTTGATGGCCTTACAGACGCTGGCGATGTCACAGTACTGGAGGAACGCATACTGGGGGGCTCCATTCACCTTCTTGATGTCAATATCCTACGGGAAAAAAAGAACCAAAGAACATTTACTATACTCCACCGTGAACCTCCAAATCATTTAAAATAATTTAATAATGATAAATGATGATGAAATAATGATTAATGTTGCCAAACAAATAGTGTCATCAACATACAACAATCTCTCCAAAGCGCTGAAAGATGTTGAGCAGGTCATGGTAGCTGGTGGTCTTCTCCAGGTTCCCGATGAACAATGTCCGAGTGGCTTTTGGGTGGAACTCGTCTATCCTCTCGTCCAGCGGGCGGAACTCGTTCTCGCTTTCCGTCTCTGAGAGAAGACAAAAGGCTTCATCATGAACTTCTAATGGTTCTCCCAACGAGCGATCCCCGAACAAAGCGGCGTCCCACACTGCGCCGGCGTGACTCACCAGGGCCGTTCCAGGCGATGACCTCGATTTGCATTCCAAAAAACAGCTTCCCTTTCGACGCCACCTGGGCCTTCTCCTGGTCTTCCTGTTGGCGGAAAAACACCAGTCCGTAGCGCTCCTCCGACGCGCCGTGGATCTGCACGGAGGTGACCTTCCCGTGCTTCTTGAACTCATGGAACAGACCGTCCTTTAGACTCGTATCTGTGGGGGCGAACAAAAACAAAGACAACCCATTTAAAAAAAAAAAGGGGGGCACTTGAATGGTTAACTGGACATATGAATCAGATTTAAATCGTTTGTACAACAAAGTGCACTGAAATGTAAGCATTGCGACATAGGATAATTGGGGATTGTAATTCTTCGCCCAAATTTATTTTGGTCTATTTGACAAATGTAAATCAGCCCCTTGAATAGTCAATAGTTTTCAACCAAACTGCTAATATCTGTGTAGTAAATGGTGTACAATAAGAGGCAGTGCATAATCCAATTGAACCAGGACGTTAAACCCAATCACATCTCATTCAAAACAATCAAAAAGACAACCCATTTAAAAAAAAAGGGGGGGCAGATTTAGAACAATGCATGAAAGATAAACGTTGTCGGCAGACGAATCGATCTGCAAGCCGTCCTGCTGGGGCCGAGAGCGCGCTGAGCTGACCTGTGGAGCGCACGGGGAGGTTCTGGACCTTGATGCCGAAGCTTTTGCGCGGCTCGTCCTTGTCCAGGGAGGACAGAGCGAGGGCCGACGGGGCGGGGACGGCGGCCGACTGGACAGAGCGGGCGGGGGAGTCGTCGCTGGAGCTGCTGCTGGAGCCACTGGTGGGGGGAACAACGCACACACACACACACACACACACACACACACACACACACACACACACACACGCACACGCACACGCACACACACAACGCGGCTCAGAGAGGCGGAGGGTCTCTAGGGTTCACCTCGACGCGCCGTCTCAATACGCGGGCACGGAACGCAGCAGAGACAGCGTGGTGAAAGCGTACGGCTGCTTGAGGGGAGAACGGATCACACAGCAGGTGGGAAAAGATGCACATTGGAGACACCCAGGGAGGAAGAGAGCCATCGTGGTCCACGACCAAAAGAAACTGATTCGAGATAATATATCCATCTACCGTATAGAGATAAATATATATATATTTTTGTAAATAGATCTATATAATCAAATGTATATAACCTTTATATTACAACAACCTTGTATAATTCATCTTAATTAATCTATTAATATATTCATCTGTAATATTCTCATATTGAATTAAAACAGTATTGAGAAAGAGAAAATGTCTTTATTATTCATCAGGGGGAGAATTCCGTTGGGGCTCGTGCTTGCGTCCATTTTAACACAGAAGCCCATCAATTCAGGCCCTGATCGCCGTTCAAGACACATTGCTGTTTTGTTTTCCCCTCCTCTCCTCTCCTCTCCCCTCCTGTCCTCTCCTCTCCCTCCCTCTCCTCTCCCCTCCCCTCCTGTCCTCTCCTCTCCCTCCCTCTCCTCTCCCCTCCCCTCCTGTCCTCTCCTCTCCCTCCCTCTCCTCTCCCCTCTCCCTCCTGTCCCCTCCTCTCTCCTCTCCTCTCCTCCCCTCTCCCCTCCCCTCCTCTCCCCTCCTCCCCTCCTCCCCTCTCCTCTCCTCTCCTCTCCCCTCCTCTCCCCTCTCCCTCCTGTCCTCTCCTCCCCTCCCCTCCCCTCCTGTCCTCTCCTCTCCTCTCTCCTCTCCCCTCCCTGCTCCTCTCCCCTCCTCCCCTGTCCTCTCTCCCCTCCCCTCCCCTCCTGTCCTCTCTCCTCTCCTCTCCTCTCCTCTCCTCTCCTCTCCCCTCCCCTCCCCTCCCCTCCTGTCCTCTCCTCTCCTCTCTCCTCTCCCCTCCCTGCTCCTCTCCCCTCCCCTCCTGTCCTCTCTCCTCTCCTCTCCTCTCCTCGTCAGACACTCCCGGAAGTGCTGCTGACGAGACCTGCCCTATGGGGGCGGGCAGGGAGCCAGCAGCAGCCAGCGATTTCCAGTTTCAACTGGATCCCGGAGGAGGAGGAGGAGGGGGAGGAGGGGGAGGAGGGGGAGGGTGGGGAGGGGGGGGAGCCATTACCCACAAACAGAGGTAGGCAAGTGAGAGAATACACCAGTCCCTCGAAACGTCCCTCTCTGCTGCACTACCTGACCACACCACACGTGGCACCAGCCACAACAAAGACACTGAAGCAAAAACTGTGGCGATAATTTCTGAAGCGGACCTCAGGGAGGAAGTGTCATTGACTCGTTATCGGCGGCAAGACTTGTTTTTCTGGAGGTGTTGTTTATTTTTGTAAGTGCGATGAATATTCATCAGGTTTGTTTTTCATTCCAGATGAATACAGTTTGTGTCATTTGATAACGGACACGTTGATCATTGATCTTCGACTACAGCAGGTGCAAACCTCCACCGAGACCCAGTAGCTACGATCCATGCAGTCAGCAAAGAGATAAACAGAGTTTATCTCTTTGGTCTCATAAATACAGTTCTTTACGAGGTTAACTTGAATGGTTAACTGGACATATGAATCAGATTTAAATCGTTTGTACAACAAAGTGCACTGAAATGTAAGCATTGCGACACAGGATAATTGGGGATTGTAATTTTTCCCAGAATTATGAAGACCTACTTCTATCATTTTGCCTCTTCTTCACCCAAATTTATTTTGGTCTATTTGACAAATGTAAATCAGCCCCTTGAATAGTCAATAGTTTTCAACCAAACTGCTAATATCTGTGTAGTAAATGGTGTACAGTAAGAGGCAGTGCATAATCCAACTGAACCAGGACGTTAAACCCAATCACATCTCATTCAAAACAATGAAAAATCAAAAAGAACGACGTCTAACTCTAACCTGTACCGGGACACGTCACACCGAGCGATCAGAACACCAGAACGCGACACAGCAGGACGCCAGCAGGACGTCTGACACCAGTAAACGCTCCGAGGTCGTCTCTCACCTGCCGCTGGTGCTGCTGCTGGTGCTGCTCAGCGAGTCGGAGCTGGACGAGCGACTCCGCGAGCCCGCCGCCGCCGCCTGCCCCGCCGCCGCCTGCGTCTGCGGCCCGGTCAGCCCGGCCGTCTGGCCCATCGCCGCCCCTCCTCCTCCCCCCCTCCCCGGGGACGGGTTCCGGGAGTGTGCCGAGCGGGAGCGGCTGCGGCTCTGGCGGTACGCGGCGTTGGCGGCGGCGGCGGCGCGCTCGGCGTGGCGCCCCCGGTCGTCGCGGTACAGGTCGCGGTGGACCACGCTGGCCAGCGTGAACGACTCCCGGGCCGCGCGGCCGCCCGACTCGTAGCGCGGCATCTCGGGCGTCTCGAAGCGGCAGGGGCTCCGCGGGCTGTGGGCGCGGTAGAAGCCGATGACGCTCGACGTGGGTCCGCCGCCGCCGCCGCCGCCGCCGCTACCGACGGCTGCGCCCGCCGCCCCGCCGGCCCCACCGCTGCTACCGCCGGCCACGCAGCTGACGATAGCCCCGCCGCCGCCGCCAACGCCAACGCCAGCGGCAGCGCCAGAGGCAGCGCTCCCACTAGGGGTAAGGGATCCACTCGCTCCGCTGGTGCCCAGAGTTCTGTCCCTGGCGTCGCGGTAATAGTCCGCTTCGTAGTGCCGCTGGCGCTCGAAGCCGCCGCCGCCGCCGTGGTGTCCGTACGCGGCGTGATCGTACGCCCGCTCGCGACTCTCGCCGCCGGTTCTGAGACAGAAAGGAAAAGGAGAAGGAGAAGGACAACACACGTTACACTTTATGGCACGCTGACGTCACCGTTATTCCAGACAAAGTTGACTTAAAGAACTGACTGAGGTGAAAGGACGACTTTGTTTTCAAATTTCAGTGGCTGAATTTTGTAAATTTTGTAAATTTTGTAAATATTGTAATATTTAATTTGAATTTAGGATTAGTGGCAGCGTTTTCAAAACTTGCAATTTTGTTAAACACGTAATTTCGTTGTAATTCTACTTTGTAGTGTTTTTATTTTTTGGATAGATGAGCAACATCTCAGTCCACCGTGGACTAGAAGGTGAGCACCACAGCCACCTAAAAGTGTTACGAGCAAAACTATTCCACTAACTAACGTAGCTAAAAGGTTTTCTAGCACGGTTACAAACACTTTGTGTTTGATATACGTAGGCCTCGAGCGACGACCACACAACACTTGCTAGGACAATAACGGCAGGAAATTGTATATACATGTTTCAGCTGGTGGTTACGTTATGAAATAAAATGTTGCTGTGGATCGCGTAATCCCGTCTGTGCACCCTGAGAAGCCTTCCCCCTCGAGAAGTCGCACGTCGATAGATTACCACACAAAGCAGGGTTGGAAATGGCGTGTGCGCTAGTGCAGCTAGTGCAGCTCCTCCTGTCAACCACCGACCCTGACATTGTAAAAGAAAGTAATGGATTCTGTTGTCCCTGCTTTCTGCGGGTCAGGTTTCTGGGTCAGCCGTCTGAACCAGAGCCTGAGAAATATCGGTTGGTTGTCGGCCGATATTTGCTGATTTCAGATATTTTTTAATCAGCACGTGCGTTTGCCGATATGCGCCGATATGAAAACTTTAGAAATGGTGTTGATTTGGTAACGTGATCACCTCTTTATAAGTCCTCCACTGGGGTGGTTGAACCTCTAAGCTCATCCATGTAAACACACAGAGTTTTACATCATGTTCTGTGTGACGGTTAGTAGCTCCTCCCATGCTGTTAATTGGTTCCTTTAGTTCGTGGGTTTAATGTTTCTGTGGCTCGAAGCATTGCTGGAAGGTGAGCAGCAAAACCTAATATCGGTATCGGCCCCTAAATCCATCGTCTGGTTCTGAACTCACTTCACGTTGACCGTCGTGTGATCGATTGTAACGATTGTTCGATTGTAACGTGGCTTTTTGTTCTCGCAACATCGGTGACATTTCGAGCTTATCGCGTCTTCTAGTTTCCCACCGACAGAACAGAAAAGTCCTGTGGGTCAAATAAATATTACCTTACGATAACACGTTAGCAACGACAACAAACTACACAGTAACAAAGTACCTACAAATTAAAAAGTGCAGCTCCCTCTTTACCTATAATTGTAACTTTATAAATCGTAAATTGTGACGATTGGTTACAAACATGGGGACGCTAGGTGTGATGCAGAGTATGGCCGGTGGAAAGAAAATAGATTCATGGAGGATCAGGATTCTTTGCTTCTGCAATACTTGTATCATCAGATTGACAAACGTAAAAATATTTTTGATTTTTTTTTTTATATATATATATATAAATGCGTCATATCAATGTCATATTAGTGGAAAAATAGAAATGTTTCCGGCATACTGTATTTGCCTATAGTTGATTGGCATCAACTATGTTGTGATTTGTTCAGCCAACACAGATGGGCCTGCACCAAACGCCAACCTGACACCCGTATGTTAAACTAAACTAAAAACATCAACTAGCACAAAGAAATCACAATATTTACAGAATTCCAATTCCACACATCGTATTGCCACTCAAAAATCATTGTAATATCATAGCATGAGCTCCTGGCCAATCCCAGTCCCTAAAACCTAGTGGTGGACAATATTATTCCACCTTTAACAGAGAAAAACAACTGTTCTTCAACTGTGCAGCAATTTACAACAGTGCATCCAATTCAATTGTTCAATGTAAATATTTTATATTTTTTATGTGTAAAAAAAACACAATATTAACAATGAAATTCAACCATTTCAAAACTAGATTGTATCTAGATTAAAAGGTGAATCGGTTTGCACAAAGGGCACAAGGTACTCCCGACCGCCTCAACCTGTTTAGAGGTAGTAGCAGTTTCCAAGAACTCTCTGCTTCAGATGCACGCGCACACACACGTTTCAACCACATCCACGGTTTGCACAAAGCTCAGAGAGAATGTGTGCAGAAAAACACTGCCAGGGGACGTTCTGTCTTGATTAGAGCCTATCTCTCGTCAATCTAGATTGAATATAGTGTACAATATCCCCAGAGGTGGTTCGGACCATGCGTCAGAATAAAAGCCCACTTTGCATCGCAATCTCACAACCGTTTTCAATTTGTGATTTGAGATGAGATTCAAACTGTGGGAAAGGGAAAACTTGCCGTACTAAATTGTTGCACAAAAACATATTGTTGCTCAAAGCAGAACACTTGACCGTGACAGCTTGTTTTTGTTGCCTTGTTCTGCGTTCTTTAGTTGGAACAGGTGATGGAGGGATGGGATCTCCACGCACAGCCCAGAGCAGCTTGGAGGGTAACTTCATTTTCTCTTATTGCGTTTAAATGTGTGCAGCAGATATGAGGTTGATGGATTATCTTGACCTCTAGATGCTCTCAGAAATGCAAATTCTTGCAGATTCCCATCATTTTAATTTCCAAAGCACACAGTGTTCCATTATTCATGATTTCTTCTGTCTCTAAAAATGTATTACAGTATGTCATGAGTAGTATAAGTGTATGAAATATAATTGTGTTTTTGTCTTGGTTTCTTATTGCTCAGACAGTATTTTTGGGCTGCACAGCAATCCATCAACCCTTACTGTAACCATTAATCAAATATTTTCATTTAATTGGCTATGAAAAAGATAACATTTTACTATATTAACATAGAGATTGTATTAACATACATAGAAGTCTGTCTGAGAATCAAACCGTCACGATAACAACTAAGATAGCAACAGCACATTAAAATATATTATGATTTTTATTTCCACAGCTTATCTTGACCAGCTTAACCAAATGATAACCAAATGAGAGCAAACAATTGATCCCATAAGAAATGACATTCTTCCTCAAAAAAGGCTGCATGGCATTAAAGATTGACAAGATACGACGAGCCATCCTGTTGATCAAATGTGACCTTGTTTCACTTTGATCACAGGGTGAAAATATGCCCAAGAAGGGGTGCGTGTAAATGGGCAGCACAGCTTAGGCTCAGGGAGGGAGAGGAGCAGAATAGAAAGATATCCAAGAGAGTAACCAAGAAACTTCCCACAGGCAGAAATACAGAATTTCTCAATTGACTCATTTAGTTAGTTGGGAGAATGGAGGGAGAAATAGGAGGGTTCAAACTAGGATGTTAGAAAAGCAGCTATAATACACAGGGCAGGACATACCAACCTTTTGGGAGAGGAGTAACTTGGACTATTACTCCAAATATAATCTAAGGAGATAGAATATAGTGAGCAGAATGAGAGGTAGATTGTGGAGTGCAGACAAAAAAAAAGAGGCAAAAAGTAAATCAGTTTGAAAATGTAATCCTTGTCGTTGTGGATTCCGCTGGCGCACAAAAAAAATGAGCTGCAGTTCATCGTTCTT
Organism: Micromesistius poutassou; assembly: GCF_964030765.1. Lineage (NCBI taxonomy): Eukaryota > Metazoa > Chordata > Actinopteri > Gadiformes > Gadidae > Micromesistius > Micromesistius poutassou. The sequence goes on along the minus strand of NC_140280.1, from coordinate 775,851 downwards.
CTGGAAACATCAAATAAATAGTTCAATTGATATAGTTGGGCATGAACGTGTCCATCTCGATATCTGATAGGAGGAACAAAAACATTTGCAGATTGTACTTCCAGGGAGAAAAAACTAAAATGCTGAAGAACATAATAAATATTAAATGTAGTGAGTGTCCGTACATATTTAACTGCCGAGGTTTCAAAAGGCTCTTCTGTTGCATCTTCAGAAAAAAAAGAGTCTTTCAGTCTTTCATCTTCATTTTGTAAAAGTCCAGCAAATTCCAATTAGATCACAGCGTACAAAAAGAATTCCACCGAGGCAGAGGAAAAATGTAACAAAAAAAAGATGTCTTCAAACTGGTAATCCTGACCTTGCATCAAAGTAATCATCCAATCGGAAGGAAAAATGGTTTCAGCAAGGTTTGGAAACCCAATAGACGACGCGTCTCTCCGAGGGGCTGGAACCAAGAAGCCTGAACGCTGACTTTTGAACACGGTTCAAATATGTTCTGGGTCTGGAGGAAGTTACATCCCGTGTCTTTGGAGGTCCACATGGAGACGGTGTGTGCAGTAATCCATTTGGCGAGAGGCAAGGTCACCTCCACCGGCGCTGTGAGCACTCCTTCAAGTCCATTACTTCCATCTGTTTGTATGTTCCAACAATGGTTCACATTGATCCGCTGCTAACAGGCGCTGACTTTGTCGTTGTCGGACAATTTAGAAAAAAAAAAAAAAAGGAAGGAAGGAAGGAAGGAAGGAAGGAAGGCAATATTGGAAAAAGGAGGGAAACATTTGTGCTCCCATTTCCTTTTGTCTGAACTGGAACCGACGCGTCTGTCCATTCGTCAGCGTACCGCACTGAGACATAATCCAAAAACAAAAAAGATGGAAAGATGCCCAACCATGAGTTTCTGAATCATATAACATCCTCGGGCATCTGGTCGGTGTTAATCCAGGACAATCCATATCCTGGACAGGTTATCCGCAGCCCTCCAAACCAAGAAAGGACTTCGTACCACCAGGAAGGGTGGCGAATATTTTTGGAAAATCCAATTTGACTCCATCCAGACAATAGCACACTTTGGGTTGTTTTGTCGCTCAGACGTACGCAAGTGATCTGATATGAATCCATCGGGCAGGGTATGGTTACTCCGGATGGGTGGTCCCGCGAAAGGCAGACGGACAGCTCGTGGATCTTGTCCACGCCAACTCTTTGCCTCAAACACAATCACTCATTTAAAAGATCCAAAGATAATCTCAAACCACACGTGATTTACCACTCACTCAATCAAAACCAATGTATGTGTCTGCCAAGCCATCAAATTACGCTTTCACTTTCCACAGGGTGTGCTAGTGTCAACACCTCGACGACCGCAAGGACCGCGAGGAATCCAAACACCCTGGGGATCTTAAGAGGTGCTCCCTAGAGAACCACAACCGCTCTCCTCCTGAACCCCCAAAACAAGTAAATGATTAGATGGAAAGATGCTCTGTGGTGGGTGGGGAGCAATAAAAAAAAAAAAAATACAAGTTCCTCTTGCCTTCAGAGAAACGTTGTCCACTTACCCGTCTAGTCTGCGTTCATAGCGTCCGTCCCTGTTGTGGAGCGAGGCGGGGGGCACATACACCTGCCCCCCGGTCGCCCTTGTGAACCCTGATACATCCCGGGCGCGAGACCCTAGGGACAGGCTATCGTCCAGTCCTCTCGCCGCGCTCGGGATGGTGCCGGGCTCATTGTAATCCGTCCGCAGGTCTCTGTCGCCCATCTTGTTGACGGCGTTGTGGGCCTTCTGGGCACTCTTGATGTCCACGAAGTCCACAAAGGCGGCCACTCCTCCCTCGGAGCCGCGCTTGGGGAGGACCTTGACGCTCTCCACGCGGCCATATCTAAGACGACGACAAACACACACAGAGAGAGAGAGAGAGACGCCCACATTTGTAACATGCTCAGATTCCTACAAGGTGTTTTACTTCAAAAATCGAATTCTTTTCAGTGTCATCCATTTGAGCTTATTCATATTGCAGAATGTTATAGGTTAATGTGTTATGGTGAAATGCAATTCAGGAAAATGTCCTTTATTTAAAAAACAAAAACAAAGTGGTGGTGCAGTCTGCAGTTAGATGGAATATGCATTTTATCTTATCAATAGGCATTAATAACAGAATGTAGGCTTAGGCTATTATAAGTAGTCTTAACATACTACTGATATGGTCAACCTTTCAAGCATATTTGCTTATCCACGATTCTTCAATTTATTTAGAAATTGAAAAAAATGTCATAATAAATAATAATAAATAAAACGCTGTAAATTGGCCATTAATTGCTCATGGACAAAGTAATTGGTTAGGCTGTTATTCTAATTTATTTTCCCTGCAAATTGAATGTTAGGCTACTGTTGCTTAATGACAGTGGCAGAAAAAAATAATAACGCACGGCGTCTCAATACGGGAGGTGGTCTCACCCTAGAGGAGAACCTAACCATAAATATATTGTATGCCAGTTCCCACATTGAATAGCCTCCGACGCCATTTTAGAAAGCTGTTCACACTGCTTACTCATTCTGCCGTCCCCCATCTTCAATGACTTCTATCACACATTGGGCTGTCATGCACCTGCATACTCCGATAACCTCTCCTTACATTGTGGCCGACGAGAGGAGGACGACTGGACGCGCTGCCCAAAACGCCATCGATTCTCCCCTTACGTTTCCCACGGCTCGACTACATTGAAATAAGAATCCCTGGCGACAATTATGTGTTGTTGTTTTTTTAGTTGACGGCCCGCTGTGATGTAGATGGAGGTAGCGCTGGATCAAAACGTTGAGCAGGCTGCGCGGTACAGCGACGCTCGTAATATATTCATGTCTAGACATCCCCCGAGCTCACACTAGAACATAGGCCCGCAGATGGACGGAGAAAGGCTCACTTCACTGCTTATCCATTGCGGGTTTTTTTTTTTTGCTTTGGAAGTCTTGGTTTTTCTAATATTGTTGTTTTAAATTGATGTTGGATGAGAGAGCGTGTCTGACGCCAAGCGTGATATGAAAATTGGAAATGAGCATGTTATTTGCACGAGTGTTTAGGGCCGTGAACGTCTCCATATGTTGGTTGTTTTCTATGATAGCGAAGCCACTCCAGCTCCTTGCGCTGAGAACAGTGGTGGTCCCAGACCCACGCGTTAATGGTTATATTTCCTTTTGTTGAACAAAGCCCCCCCAAAAAAATAACACATTGTTGCAATTGCAATGCCATGCCTCATTCGCCAAATCTGAAATATTTCTAATAATAAAAATAATGGTGAATGATTCATCTCCTGATATTGACGTTGTGCTACGATCACTGCCACACTATGCTGCACGGTTGCGAATCCACGAATCCAAGAATAACGGAAAGGGAAAAATGCTATGTGGCAAGCTCAATCTTCAGTAATCTTCCAGTAATATATTTTTATTTTGCACATTGCATGAGCTGAAAAGATGCAATATTCACCTAAACCGCATTACACGTTTAAGGGGAAAAAAAAAAAAAAAACTCGGATATGCAACATTTTACATCGGGAAGCAGCATCGTGGCATATAATTAAATAATGAGTGGTTCTTCAAACCATTGAATCATCTCTCTTGTGCATTCAAGCACGTTAATTAAAACCAGTGTGGTCCTCCTAGTGCACATGTTAAGAATAAAGACGTGACTGGAAATGATAAATCCGCATGAAGAAGGGGCAAAACACTGGTTTAAAAAACTCACACTAACAGATGCTCCCAGTACAATATGCCTCAAGTAGGGATGATTTTTTTTTTCCCAAAGCAGAGCCATCGGTCGCCAAAAACATCCTGTCATGTATTGAGGACTTTGTTTACACTGAAAGTGGGCTTCTAGTCATCATGCAGGCTACCAAGTGAGAGATGGAACAGGAGATGCTGTGGTGCGGTTACCGTATGACCAACAAGTTATGTGCAAAGAAAGCGTTATCTCCGAATTGAAGACGGCCAGCCATTTGAGTCCAGCCAGATGCAGGTATTGATATTCCTTGGTAAGAACTGACAGTAAAAGCGCTGAATGGCATCTCGATTTAACTAACTTACACTATGGTTTTCTCGCACTTCAGTAAATGCGATGGGGTGGTGGACATGTGATGGAGCCCCTATTGTTAGATATGCACGTACATCGCACATCAGTCAATACTCACCGCTTAAAGTGTTCAATGATTTTCTCTTCTCGTACATTTTCGGGTAAATTTCCAACCCATAAATGTCGTGTTTCCCGGACCATAGTGTGTATTCCTGGCCCCCGGTCATACACATGAGTTTGCGCGTTCAATTACCTCCGGGGGGAAAATAACATATTTGCAAAATAAACGCAACAGAATCCTCCGGCACGTCCTGACCCAGTGCAACCATAAGGCTGGACCCCCGCACGCCGTGTGATACTCAACACTGTGAAAGCGCGATCTGGCATGTCGTGAACGCGCTCTTGACTGTTCCCGTGACTAGGCGCGTCCCTGACTCCGTGCGACCTTTGGTCGTAAAAAGACTGCTAGTAGCTGCCTGAAAAGATGCAGCAGTTCTGTTCGTAATGTGGAGCGCACCGCGCACGCGTGGCATTTGTGTGAGAACCTTTTGCAACAGAGCTCCTCGGTCCTCTTTGCGCATGCGCGTGGTTCAAGGTAACGCGTCTGGGAAGCTTTCATTTGTCATACCAAAAAAAAAAAAAAAGGCATCGCCAATAACAGAAGGTTCTAGGCCTACCAATTACATAACTCCTATATGCTTCATAAGGCATATAAAGCAATGAGAAGCCGCCAACTATGACAGCCTATATACTTCTGAAAAGGGTTATATATGTTATATGTCAGGGGTTGGACCATGGGGATAACAAAGCACACCACTGCAGACATCTATATATAATATCAGTACGGGAGAAGGCTCCTAAGGCGAGAAATTAGCAGTGATACAGAGAATATGGATTTTTTTTTATGACGTATGGCTTAGTGCGTCTGCGCACGCGTACCCATGCGGTAAAATGATCTCTAAATGCAAGAGCGCGCATGCGAGAAGGAGTGGTTATAAAGGCAGAAGAAGAGTCGAGAAAACACTTCTGCTGGGGTTGACAGGGAGGCAGCAAGCTCCATGCTGTTTCTTTTCCCATCTTAGCGATATTCGAGCATTGTTTGGGAAAAAAACATCTCCGTCGAAAGCCTTTTTGATGGGGAACTATGAAGGCTACTTTCTACACAGTCGTGGATAGTACAATTTCTTACTGTCAATGCCAGCGTGTGGAATTGCTACACAATCTCAATATGTCTCCGAAAGACCCCCTGGATTACCACGGGATTCGGACCTGTGCCTAGTTTCACACGCCCGTTGACATGGAATAAGGACGGAAAGCGTAACACGTCGGAGAGCCAGCCTCTGTACATTCCCTGAATTCAATAAATATAAAATGGGCACAATACCGCGCGTCCAATGTGGATGATGTGAGCTGGATATTTCAATGTCAAATGTGCTCGAGCAGTATGCAAACCTATGTTCCCTTTACAAGAGCGCACAAAAGAGGGACGATCATATTAACCACACTATTTGAGTTTAAGAACTCATTCAATGTGGCTTTTTTTGTATCGTCCTTCAAGTTAGTACGCCGCTATCCAGCTAGAATTCGCGTTTGCAAGTGTGAATTCGTTGCACGCCGCACATAAATAGACATTTAGCCTCTTTAAACGCCATTTTGTGCAACTTTAGAAGTAGTACGATGTCAGCCATTTGACCATTTTGAGTAGTTTATCATGTTCAGTATAAAACAGATTATAGCACACAGGGCAGTGTGCGGTTCAGGTGTGCCTGCTATATCATACGAGAAATGTGCTCATCATGTAGGCTACAAATGGCTACTGCAAACCAACACTAGCACGCCTTTATTCAAGTGATAACTAAACTATAGAACCAGTTATGAGGGCGGGGGGGAATACTTAAATACCCTTGTGGGCTATTTCACTATTTGGCTACAGCCTAAAATCAATAGGCCTATTTGGGAAGCAGCCTTAATTGTTTCGTCACTGATATGTCAGGGATACAGTTTCACCTCAGGCCTAAATACCACAAACGTAGGCTATACAAATATAGCTTCATCCCACTGCATGACATTTATTCCCTTAAATGATGTGATAATTGTAGGCGTGTCTTTGTTTCTTTTTGTTGAATCTCTTCTTCGTCTTCGTCGTAGTCTTCAAAATCCTCTTGATCCTGTGAGGGTGAGGGAATACACGTTCTCACTATGACGGCGTGTTGATAATCAAACACACACACCCACCACAACACAGACACGGTCCCAACCATTTAGTCCAACGATAACCTCAAACGTGTAGGACATGTTAATTGAACTGCAGATCACTGTAGCTGCTGCTTCTGGGTTCACTGACCGAGGGCGGCGTCGTGTCAGCGAGCAGGTCCTGAGCGGCACCGAGACACGCGGCCTCTCCCAGGAAGCAGATGAGGATGTGGACCACATCTGCCCAGCGGCCCACCGTCAGCATCAGCACCAATAGCCCCCCGAGGCGCACCACCACCGTCTTCAGCAGCCGCCGCCGCCGGCCAGCGCGCACCCGCAGCCGTTCATCTGTTCAAAACGATCATTGTGAAACGGGTGGCTTGAATCAAGCGATGTGATTGGTTCCCAACTGTTAATTACGCTATAATGAGCGTATAGAAACTCTGAAGAATAAGTCCCGCCTCCGAGGCTCCCGGTTCCCTCGGTCAAATGTCTATGGGGGAATAACACGGGGTTTATGAACGATCGTACATAACAAACTCTGTAGGTGGCGGAGAAGTAAAAGCTGCATCACGTTTTGAACTACACATATTTTCCATCTAGTTTCGACTGTGTTTTTGGATCGTCGGTGCCGTTAAAGAAGTAAACTATTATTAATGCTACTTTAACGGCACCAAAAATAAAATAAAAACCCGGTTGAAACTAGATGAAAAAGGTTGTAGTTGAAAACGTGACGCAGCTTTTACTTCTCCGCCACCTACAGAGTTTGTTATGTACGATCGTTCATAAACCCCGTGTTATTCCCCATAGACATCTTACCGAGGGAACCGGAAGCCTCGGAGGCGGGACTTATTCTTCAGAGGTCATAATACACACAGCTATGACGCCCGTTCAGTATCACTCCGCGCCTAACCTGAACTGTTGTTTATTTATATATAAAAGCAATAGCATAGTTCACTGAAGCCTAAAAACATGTTGATTGCTGGAGAGGGTGGAAATGTTGTAAAGCAATAGGCACACGCTGAGTGAACTCGATAGTAGGCTAAACCAAGCTACCGTCTCTAGCCTTCTCTCTGAAGGACGCTACAGTGTGTTGCATAGCAACCGCCGTACACTTTGCAGGCAGCCAGGAGGGACTACTTTTTTGTATTCGTTAAATAAAAATGCTTTTCCGACTTTCTCGCAAAATTGAGGGTGTCTATGACTTTCATTTCGCCATACTACTAGCAGTTTTATAAAACGGTCCGCTGCGCGTCGGGACGGACAACGCCCCTTAACTGTGGTGGTAAGTGGTAAAACCTCTAGGTTGAAAAATCGTTAATGCAAGTGAATGATGTGAGAAAATAATTATTTTCTGGTCCCGTTTGAATTGTGCCATGAATGTCAACATATGTTGTCTGTGAATTTTGAACAATTGAATTTTGAACAACATGAACAATTATATTTAAAAAATCACAGACAACATATGTTGACGTTAATGGCACAATTCAAACGGGACCAGAAAATAGCAGACGAGCGCTGTTGCGGGCACGATTGTTGACGGGGGTGGGGTTGGCTCGTTTGGGGGGGCAACAGGGGGGGCCGGACTCAGAGTTACGGGGGCACTGGCCCCCCCCTAGAACCGCCACTGGACCCCAATCATCAGCTACAGCCCTTCAATAGCGCTGCGAGACTGCAAGACGTCGCGACCTGTGCTGCTGCTGCTGTTTGTCGCAGTAGTACCTTGCATGTACACAACCAACAAAGTGTAGCAGATGGTCAGGGGGGTCCAGAACTTGAGCGCATCGGTGGCGGAGGCGAAGTGTCTGTTGACGGTGGACACGGAGGCCAGCACGGCCACGGAGAACGTGGCGACCAGCGCCCTGCGCAGCAGCGCGGGCAGCAGGGTGCCCCCCGCGGTCAGCAGGGTCATGCACACGCCGCAGTAGCCTCGGGAGCTGTGCAGCGCGTACAGCGCCTCCACGTGGTGCAGCAGCCTGGACGTCTGGTTGGATAAAAGCCACCCGAGCGCCGCCAGCAGCGTCAGCGAAAGCCAACGCTGTGGCGCCCCCTCGTGGAAGAAGTGCAGGCTGCAGCTCAGGGCGCAACCCAAGGAGAAGTGACACTGGACGAGCACCTGCTGGCATTCCCTGGATCCCTGACAATCGAGGATGCGAGCAGATACGCGGAGAGAAACAGGGGATTTAAACAAACAACATCCGAAAATAAGTTGTGTTATCATTGGATTTAGAAAAGCTCCGGTGTCTTACTAGCCCATCGGTAACCCAAGCAGAGATGGCGCGTAGAGAGAATTCCAGAACCACCAGCGAGGCCACTCTGGAGCCCACCAGGGTCAGCAGCAGCACCAGGACCCCGGACTGCAGGGTCCGGCCCAGGCCGCTTCTAGATCTGCTGTCATGTCGGAGCGGTCGCTTCTGGCCGGCCGTGACGCCCTGGCTGCAGCACAGCCATGAGAAAGAGAGGAAAAGCGGAGGCAATAGGTGTATTTAAGAGCGAACCGTACATAATAAAGGTAGAAACTACAAAAAAATAATAATAACTCAGTATCACCATCTGGTAACGCGATATACAACAACAACAGCAGCATGTGTTCGAGTTCCTCACCGCTGCTCCTCTAGAAACAGGTGCACCCTCGTTATGTCCCGCAGGACCCAGATTCCACAGGCACCGATGACTCCTGGAGGTCAGCGAAGGAATCCCAGAAATAAATGTTTAACATTTTGAAATGAAGGTTATACCCTTGGGAAAACCTATATGCGTTTAGGTTATTTTTGTTGAACCGAGATCACTTTTAAAGGTTAAACACGTTGGCCCATAACATCAACAACAACATGTAGACCGTCACAAATAGACATGACACCATGCAATGAGGACTATTGAAATACTACAGGATAACATATTCAAAGTCCCCCAAAAGACGCAGAGTCCCACCTACCTTGAAGTAAACAATCTAACGGACTGGCGTCCAGAACCGGCCACCAGTTTAGCTTGTTTATAAACCAGTATATCAAAGATAACATGACGAATGTCTTTCCAATGTCGAAAATAAATATAACCTATAGCCCTTTAACGGCGTAGAGATTTTGTCAAGTGAAATGCATTATGTCATGGCACAACAATTGAGCTGTTATGCGAAATAGCTGTACGATCATTTAGGAAATATGATTTCAGCGTTCCCAGTTGGCAATTGAGCAAACACGAGCTGTGAGCTGTTCTGTGATAATGTATCAAAGGTCACCACACAGTAGGAAACCAGCCATAAAAGTACTGGTGCAAAATTACTGACATCATTATCTGCACCACATGATACATTTTTGAAAAGCTGGACCTTTTGTCCGTTGCAATATCGTTGTCCCTTGCAATTTAAAAAAAAATACTTGTCTTTTTTTGAGATAATATATAGGCATATTCATTTCATAGAGCACATCCGATTACAAATTATATGGATCAAAAGGCGTTACAGATCAAACACTGCCAGTTTGGTTCGTGTAAACTTGTTTTAATACAATTTGAACAACAACTAGGCTGTAATACCACAGTTGTTTTAAAGCTTATATTTGAGTGAGTAGAAAGAGGGTTTACAAGATTGATTCAATCACAATAGTATACTATAGTTTTATTCAGCAAAGAATATAAAATAGTTATTTGTATATATATTTTTTAGATATTTCTATAAAATACTGCCAGTGTGTTGACTTCATAGTACTATATGTTTTTGACATGATGAAAGTAATTAATCAAAAGCAAAATACAATCTTTTTGGTCTAAAAGTCTGATATTTTTAAGATCAATTTAAATGATGACGATCACGTTCCCATTGTTCCGCTCTTTAAATCACAAACCGGAACGGAATCTCACAGTCTGACATGGAGTCCACGTAATGCTTTTCAAACGCAGCGTTCTCCTCGGGACTCAGGTGGTTCTTCCAGTCGCCGACCTCCCCTGGGGAAACAAAAGACAAACGTAACGTCGTCCGAATCCGCGTTGATAGATCGGCCCTTTCTTTCTTCATCCATCCTGCTTCATTACCTTTCCTCAGGAAGGCCGACACCTTCCGGTCGAACACGGCCTCTGGTACCGACGAGTAGTTGGCCATTGGGTTTTCTCGCATGGCCTCAAACGTCGTCAACTGCACGATTTTGTTGAGAACGTCTTCTGACAAGTGGTGACCAAGGAACGTAGCGATTCGCTGGATCTCCCTGGCGGGATTCTGTGTATTTTTGTATGTAAACGAGGCAAAGACGAATCATGAATAATTCATGAATGATGAATGATTCATTAATTTATGCATCCTGCATTTATCATCTGTATTTTGTACCACCCACCTCTTTCATGTCCTCGAAGAAAAGATAGAGGATATTCCTTTTGTCCTTCTCCTTCCAATAACCTTTGACATGTTCGTACCAGGACCCCCAGCACACTAGCCAATCAAACACCATAAGCATCAGTATAGTACAAAGTACAAATATACAAATATAGAATAAAACGAGAGGACGCATGGTCTGATGAAAGGTGAAAATATGTGTGATCGTTATCTGGGGCCGTTAACATGCTAACAATCGGACACGTGAGCAGGGATGTTATAACATGGTAACACTTTACATAAGGTGACATCAATCACTCATTAATAAACATGAGTTACTGCAGTCATAAGTATTATTATATAGCATTAGTATGGGTTAGAGTTAGAGGAAGTGGGTCATTCTAAGCTTGTGCTTCCCAGGCCTGCTCATGTGATCTCTGATATTGGCTAGATCAGTAAAACACACATTTTCAGAAAGTCCAAAATTGGAATGGAAGGAGCTAGGGTTCAAAGATCCGGCCCAAGATGAATGTTCGTTCAAATACACCTGATAACATGTCATGTGTTTGGTTGCGATCACACGTGTTCACGTATTCAATCAGAAAACACTTGCATTGTCCACCCATGAACTTCTCCAGGTACCCTGACCACGGGCCTGGCTCCGGCTGAACCAGGTTCATGCGGTCAAAGTGAAAGTAGGACACCACGTTGTCTTTAGGATTCCGAGCCACGTAGATAACCTAAAATGAATATGGTTAAATATAAACGATTTAGTACATTGACATGCAGATAGGCCTACACTCTTTCTCTCTACTTGAATACTCTGGTTTTGTTTTCTCTGGACGCATCTCATAGCGTGACTGAACTGCATTGTTGCAGAGGACTAAAGGCATTTTGAGGGAACTGATAAGAATGTCTCAATAGAACCATGAGGTGTCCTGGTGTCAGGGAATGGGTCCAATGATAAGAAGCCGTCCCACCTTGCTTCCTGACTCCCAGAAGGACGTAGGCAGCAGCTGGATGGGTAGATGAGTCTTGATCACTCGAGGAGGATCCATCTCCTCCAGTTGACTAAGTCCTGAAGAGACATTACATTAGTCATCTGAAGTCAGATTTGTCACAAATAGTGCAATGTGCCTGTGGTTGTGTGGTACTGACCAGTAGGGTGAGGGGTGGTGACTGGTTGTGTGGTAGTGACCAGTAGGGTGAGGGGTGGTGACTGGTTGTGTGGTAGTGACCAGTAGGGTGAGGGGTGGTGACTGGTTGTGTGGTAGTGACTAGTAGGGTGAGGGGTGGTGACTGGTTGTGTGCTACTGACCAGTAGGGTGAGGGGTGGTGACTGGTTGTGTGGTACTGACCAGTAGGGTGAGGGGTGGTGACTGGTTGTGTGGTAGTGACCAGTAGGGTGAGGGGTGGTGACTGGTTGTGTGGTAGTGACCAGTAGGGTGAGGGGTGGTGACTGGTTGTGTGGTAGTGACCAGTAGGGTGAGGGCTGGTGACTGGTTGTGTGGTACTGACCAGTAGGGTGAGGGGTGGTGACTGGTTGTGTGGTAGTGACCAGTAGGGTGAGGGGTGGTGACTGGTTGTGTGGTACTGACCAGTAGGGTGAGGGGTGGTGACTGGTTGTGTGGTAGTGACCAGTAGGGTGAGGGGTGGTGACTGGTTGTGTGGTAGTGACCAGTAGGGTGAGGGGTGGTGACTGGTTGTGTGGTAGTGACCAGTAGGGTGAGGGGTGGTGACTGGTTGTGTGGTACTGACCAGTAGGGTGAGGGGTGGTGACTGGTTGTGTGCTACTGACCAGTAGGGTGAGGGGTGGTGACTGGTTGTGTGGTAGTGACCAGTAGGGTGAGGGGTGGTGACTGGTTGTGTGGTAGTGACCAGTAGGGTGAGGGGTGGTGACTGGTTGTGTGGTAGTGACCAGTAGAGTGAGGGGTGGTGACTGGTTGTGTGGTACTGACCAGTAGGGTGAGGGGTGGTGACTGGTTGTGTGGTAGTGACCAGTAGGGTGAGGGGTGGTGACTGGTTGTGTGGTAGTGACCAGTAGGGTGAGGGGTGGTGACTGGTTGTGTGCTACTGACCAGGTAGAGATGCGTTTGGAGTGCTGATCTCTAGGAAGGGCATGCGGACGTAAGTGGGAGCCCTCCTCACCTTCTCTGCATCACCGCCGTGCAAGATCAAATCTACGATCTCCTGCGTCCATGTAGTACCTGGAACGCACACACACATGTATGGAAGAAATGTACGCCTACATTTCATGGTGATATATAATTATTATCAGGCCTATAGGCTAAATAAATATAATAATGGTGGAGAAAAAAAGCTTAAGAAGACAAGTCACCTCTCCCCTCTAACTGTGGCCTGGAGTGGTGCCATGAGGTCTATTGGTTAACTTATCTGTGTTTACCCGCTGACATAGAGGTCGAGGATCAGGGTGACCTGAGGCTAGTCTAGGGGCAAGAGCTGGACACCCCATTCTAGTGCCGTAAAACTGTTGCTGAATCATTCCCAAAAATTCCTGGGAGGCAAGATGCGGGCCAGGAGGGAAACTAGGAAGATAACAGAGTGTGAACTAGTTAGACGTTGTGTGTGTGCAGGGGATCCATAAATAACCTTCTTGATGGACAGAAATGGATATATAAGGAGGGGCCCGTGACTAGCTCTCCAGCTCTTTGTCAAACCAACTCGGCTTTGTTCTTACTTGTTCGTGAGTAAAAAATAAAGTCTTTTGTCATTCTTGCTCCGGTCTCCTCAAACTCTCTTATTTAAGTTTTAGTGTTAAATGCGGTTTACCTACCACACATGTACTGTATATATTCACACACACATGTATATATATATATATATACATATTGTACACACACACAAACACACACTCTATATATGTATGTGTGGCTTGTGGAGATAAATAGTGGTGGCCATTATAACACTTTTATATAATATATTCACATATCATATCATCTATAATAAAGGGAAATTACATTAAATGATATTGATTACAGCGATCTGAGTCAATTGGTACTGATTAGTACTGAGTAAAGTACAGTGCTGGTTGCTGCTATATTTCCTTATTTGGATCATCCCCATCTTCAACAATGTCAGTGTTTTCATCGTCTCTCACCGGCCTTTGGGTACGTGGCGATGAGGAGATCTTCGGGGAACGCTTGAAAGGCCTCGACTCTCTCCCAGTGCTGGACCATGGGCCCCAGCAGAGGGACCCCCCGCACCTCCTGCAGAGTGCATCGGGTTTCCTTCTGTGCAAATAACAGAAGGCAACAAAAGATGTCGATGAAGAAGCGTTACGTGCACGTTAAAATGCAAAGGAAATGATGGTCAATTAGAACAGAAGGTAATCCTACCGCACTGATTATAGTTTGATATTCGTATTCGTCTTTTTTCCCCTTTGCAAAACACAAGAGCACCTTGACACTTGATTTTGAGCCCAAGTTGTAAAGCGTGGTAGGTCGTTGTACATGGCTGTTAGTTACTTCAATAGCTCCCTTCCTTTGGATGGGATTGGCCTCCAAACAACGTTAAAGACTCATTCATATCCCCACCCTACTTACACATTATCTCTTTGACAATATCACTTTTATATTTTATATTGAGCTAATTTATAGAATGTGTGTGAATATTTGTAACAATGAATTTCGGTGGGGATATTACTGATGATATTAATACTGATATAACAGTAACACTGTTCAGGGGCCCGTCCAATCCAAACTGAGGGTTCCTCGGCCCCTCAGTCCAACTGGAAGCCAGGATTCTCCGGGCCCCCGGGGACCCGCTCCGAGGCGCTGGCTCTTTCTGTGCTAAAACGTTTTCCTAAAAGAGCCGCACTGAGCTGAGCGCACGGCCCTGGGCCCTTCATGAGGAGCAGTACCAACGTCTGCCCTCAGGGGGGCGCTGCATGGGGCCAGGCTGCAGGAAATACAAGTTTAAATCACTCTTTTGTCTCTTCACTGCAAAGCACTGCTCAACCAACAAAGGAACGCAAGAGGTCCCCCCCCCCCCAACCCAAGGGCTCTGATCACACATTCACATACACTCACATACACTCATACACACTCATACACACTCATGTACACTCACGTACACTCACATACGCTCACATACACTCACATACACTCACATACACTCATATACACTCACGTACACTCACATACACGATCACATGGAGGCGCCACCACCACCGTACACAGAGACGGGGAACAGATGTTCTTTTATGTCTTTTATGTTCTTGTTCGGCGGATCTCACTCTGTGTTGTTGAGGATCGTTTGACACATATTAGAATTTAGCTCATAATAAAATGTCCATTTGATATGAACTAAACACTACAAGGGAAATAGGGTGGGGGTATCCATGACGATCTGAAAGTGTTTTGATGACAATCCACAAGAGAAAATGACCAAGTTATTGAACATCTTAAACAGAAAAGGTTTAGATCAGGAGTGTATAGTGTCTATCTGTGTTGTTATGCTCGCCAATTGTTGTTTAAGTGAATAAATTATCAGTCAATATTTATAAAAATCCAACCAAAGTCTCCGAAGTAGTATATCTTCATTTTATAATAAGTATGAACATAATTAGCTCTACTGTTTCAATGTAGGCCTACCACATTTCACTAATTGCTTTAATACACATTAAGCTTAATTTATGTAGCCTACAACGAAATGTGTAAAACCTGACGTCACGTGACTCGCTAGTTGAATGTGGTCACGAGATTTCAACAATGTGATCAAAGAAACATTACCTCTTGGTTCGCCATCTTTAATCTTGAGTTTAAAGAGAAGTCAAAGTTGCGTTGGAGCATACGGCGCTGTGCATCAAATTCTCCAATCTACAATTCATTAATTCATTCATCCGTGAGCGATGAGCACGGAGTGGTGGCCGCGGCTGGAGGGAACTGAGGCAGGCAGCTGCTGCAAGACGGAGATGAAAAATGCAATGATTTGCGAGTCGTGTAACTTAAACATTAACACTACACAGCCCTGCAGGAACTTTGCCCCATTCCCCTCAATGATTATCTGACGGCTGACTGTGATCTCGCTTGCTGAAGGTATAAACCAGGACTACAATGTATAGCCGTGGGCGATTCGCGAACGATTCGGTCGGAACGAACGAATCCTGAAGGTGAACGACGAGAACTGATTCCCAAAACAAGAGAACAGATTTTTTTTAGATTTTTTTTTTTTTTTAACATAAAACACAAATATGGTCACGTAAATAAAAGATACAAACGAACAGAACTTCGTTTTCCCCTCGACTTTATATTGACTGAGTCTAAAAACCTTCTCATCGTGGTTGAGGCCGCTTGGGCTATTCTTCTTAAAACCACACACGTGTGATGCTCCAGCGGCGTCGTGGGCTAATGCTACGGAAATTAGCTGTTTTAAAAGGATACATTTGCGGGCGTAGCCTACCTCATATTTAAAAGCAAAGTGGTGGTGGGGCAAAGACACCTGAGATTTGTGTGATAGTGAAGGGAACTGAAGGAACTGAAAGAACTGATTCCCGGAAAATAATCGTTTTGCCCGTGCCTAGGCTACATGATGCTGTCAGTGGTAGACCTACTGGTGCCGCGAAGGACAACTGCAATGGACACAAATGGTAAGAAAATATCTACCATACTGCACAGAGACAGTAGGACGTCAGTAGGCCTACGTGGACACCGCGGGGAAGGCCGCCAGGGGGCGGGGCCTGACCGTCAGGGGCGGGACTTACTGACCGCCAGGGGCGGGGCTGACCGCCAGGGGGCGGGACTTACTGGCCGCCAGGGGCGGGGCTGACCGCCGCGATGCTCGCTAGGTTTCTGCAACATTAGATGGCGCCCTCATTCCATGGAATACTATAGAA
Organism: Micromesistius poutassou; assembly: GCF_964030765.1. Classification (NCBI taxonomy): domain Eukaryota; kingdom Metazoa; phylum Chordata; class Actinopteri; order Gadiformes; family Gadidae; genus Micromesistius; species Micromesistius poutassou. The sequence continues at coordinate 759,446 of NC_140280.1, read as the reverse complement.
ATATAATATATCTATAGTACTGCATGGATATATAGACACACACACACACACACACACACACACACACACACACACACACACACACACACACACACCCATAACGTGGGTCTGTGTGTGTGTGTTCTCATCAGTATGTGTACCGCGTTTCTTTGTGTGTGTGTGTGTGTGTGTGTGTGTGTGTGTGTGTGTGTGTGTGTGTTCTCATCAGTATGTGTACCGCGTTTCTTTGTGTGTGTGTGTGTGTGTGTGTGTGTGTGTGTGTGTGTGTGTTCTCATCAGTATGTGTACCGCGTTTCTTTGTGTATGTGTGTGTTCTTTGTGTGTGTGTGTGTGTGTGTGTGTGTGTGTGTGTGTGTGTGTGTGTGTGTGTGTGTGTGTGTGTGTGGTCTCATCATTATGCGTACCGCGTGTCCTTGTGTGTCGGGTCCCGGTCAGGTCTGCAGGCCGTCACGTGGGGTCAGGGCCTCAGCAGCAGCGCGTGCCTGCGGCGGGTGCACAGACCACGCCCACCGCCACGCCCCCCGCCCCCCCCCCCCCCCCCAGCGAGGCCCCGCCTCCTGCTCACATGCTCATAGTTAAATTATTGAACAACGTGCGTTAGAACAGACACAAGTGTGTCCTTTGTCTGCGAATGGAGAAGTGAATTATTAGAAAACAGCTTGAAGAAAACCCAACAGCAGCACATCCGTTTATAGAGCTTCTGTGTCAAGGACATTATGACTGTGATGACACTAAAACCGTGATAACAAAATGAACTGATGAACGAAAAAACTGCCAATACAATTAGCGCAATATATAGAAGGCCTACCATAGATAATATTAATACCAAGCCTATCTGAAACCATTCATTACAAACACAGTAAACAACAGTAAATAGGTTCAAGCTTTTTAAAAACAATGCTGGTCGTAACTCAGTGAGGATATATCCTTAGCGTGACCCGTAAGACATAGGTTACTTAAGCGTGTATTTGTTTCTGCAAAGCTGTCCCTGCGCTACCGAACGGGTAAACCGCTGAGTCATATGCCGAGGCCATCTGCTGCTGTAACACCATTAGGCCGGAGAAGTGACACACGCCAGCATTTCCCCAGACACAAACATGTTGATCTCCAAATGGTTACACAGACGCAGGCCCGCATCACGCCGGTTGGTTGAGAGAGACAACGACGATGTGGTTGGTTTCACCAAAGCATGTTTTTCAGTTGTTTACTCATTATTTAAAAAGAAAACGAATTTATTTCGAATGCAGTGAATCTCAATAATATTAAGTTGTTAAAATGATTGATATGGTGTGTGTGTGAGTGTGTGTTCTTCATGCAAAACCTGTCCCTGTGTCGATGTGACTGTACCTCTATACATAAATAAATAACAACTCATGTATTGACACGAACGCCGTATCAAATCAACGAAAGCAACAATCACACACCAGCGTGTCCTTAGAAAACGGTTCAATATTTATTGCAAAATAGTTTTGTACAGAATACAACAGAGAAGGAAAAAACAAACATGTCAACAGCAGAATAATGGACAGTAAGGCGAACACCAGAAGTCAGAGATCTGTACAAACGCCACGGGAGCGCACGCTGCTTTCCACCTCGTGTGACTCCACATGTAGTCTCCCCTCCGCTGCTCCCTCCCTCCCCCAAACACCCTCTCCCTCCCCCCCCCCCCCCCCCCCGCTGTCCGCCCCTCCCTCCCACCCACTCGCCGCCACTCGCCGGAGACAATTCAGAACCTGTCATCATGAAATGACCGCAAGAAACGATATCCCATGATACGGCAAGTCCCACCAATACGTATCTAAATGTATATACATACGTTTCAATACTCGCACCCCCACCCAAAAAAAAAAATCATATTCTGACATTTTTGGAAGTTGCCCTTCAGAAGAGTACGGGTGATACAGAACGACATGGCTTCGGACCAGAGCATCGCTCCTCCTCCCCTGTCGTTAGTGTAAGCTAATCATCTTTGAGAGAGTGCGACAGTGCGAGGAGACCGATATTATTCATATGTTCTTGGTCCTGATATCTTCTTTTTTTTCTTTTTTTTTTCCTTTGGCGTGCGTTTCCCCGTTACACATCTTCTTCATGCGATTTTTGGCACAGATAAATAGCCGTTTCAGTCAAAGGAAACCTTCGTGCTTAAAAACCGTTCAGTCTCACCCGTTCTTGTTCTCTGAAAACAAGCGTACAACTTCTGCCACATCAAAAAGGCATAGGTGAGAGACATACTTTTTTCTTTTAGATCCGACATTCAAATGTACATCTTGGACACACCTCAAAGTCTCCCCCCCCCCCCACCAAAAAAAAAAATCCTACCTCTGGAAGTTGGTGTTTTCAAATCGTAGTACAAATTAAATAATGATTAAAATAGTTGTTGTTTTTTTTATTATATGCATAAGCCCTTCAAGAAAACAAGCCAAAAACATTACAAAGGACAACAATGATGTACAATCCGGAATGGCTGCCAAATACCCAAGACAAAAGATACGGAAACCATCTCGTAAATAGAGCCGACGTGGTATGAGACATCCGATATCTACAAATGTAACGCATTTCTCCGTTTTTTTTTTTTTGTTGTTGTTGTTGCCATCTTACAATACATCTGGTTGATAAATAAGAGAACGCATCTTCTTCTTTACAGTGAATAAAAACCAGCGTTAGTCAGCACCAACGCCGCTCTGTTGTACAGCACAGACCCACCAAAGTTTAATGACTCCACCGCGAGGAAGAGACCGCCAAAGTAAAAGCCCCCGGGGACCACACAATCATGCTTTTGCACAAACATACCGACGATAACAGTGTTGACTGCTGCTTGTACAACGGGAAAGAAAATAAACAAAAAAAAACGCTCCAAAAGAAAACACAACCTTAAACACTTCACAAAAAGGGAGGGAGGGAGGGAGGAGGAGGGGGGAGGGAGGAGGGGAGGAGGGGGAGGAAGGGGAGGCTGCTATGTAACATAACTAATACCTCATCGGGGTTAAACGTCACGCTAGACCAGAACCTAAAGGGATCTCTAGCCACCCTCAGTGACCTAACGACACGACGGCTGGTCTGAGCTCCACGCCGACGGACGGACGGACGGACGCCGAACGGGCGGGCGAACGACGGCTACCGCCCACGACCAAACATGGGCTTCCTCTCGTCGACGACGCTGTCGGCAGTTACAAGAACCGCGGGGGGGGGGGGGGGTTCACCGTCGTCACGACGACGGGAGCCAGGGACGAACTACAGCGGAGGTAACGTTCCGCACATAAATAAAAAGTCTGGACTGTTTACTACGTTGAAAATAAAACAGAACTGTAACTGAACAGTCCACGCCGACACACACACACACACACACACACACACACACAC
>NC_140280.1:723767-755886 GCF_964030765.1 Micromesistius poutassou | reverse complement strand
CCAAAACGCTAAATGCTGAAAGTAGCGGAAACAGGAAACTCCCCAACGACAACAAATGTGCTGATGGCAGTCGGCCCACACACACACCTCCGTCTAGCCGGGTGTGTGTGTGTGTGTGTGTGTGTGTGTGTGTGTGTGTGTGTGTGTGTGTGTGTGTGTGTGTGTGTGTGCGTGTGCGTGTGCGTGCGTGCGTACGCTTGGCGCGCTCCCACATGTTGTTAAGGGGGAGCTGCAGTATTTGCGGTCACCTCAAATGAGAAAGACGCCCTTGAGAGGATTTGTCACCTCAGCAAGAAGCTCTTCTCACAGATATCAACGTCCCCGTTAGGACCGGCCGGGTGTGGGAAGCGGATGCACAGAATCGTTCCTGATGTTCCTGAAGTGTTATTGGATATATTGTTAGTGGATATCCTACAGTGTGCTTTGGAGGACGACCTGCAGAGACTTGTATGTAACGTTATCTACTGTGTAACTAAATTATGTTAATGAGGTTGTAAGACTTGCAGGACGCGGTGCCTTCCCTGATGAGCTTTTTACAAAACAAACTGACAAACCCGATTTAGTGTTTAAGTTATACAATGAATCTGAAAAGTATCCACAGGATCACAGTCGGTCTGTTCCTAACGACCAAACTGAACAACAGAAAGCGGGACACTTTCTCAACACTCGGGGAGGCAAAGAAATCTTTGAGAGGCATCTTTGGCGTCTTTGAGGGGAATGGGAAAGGATTGTGCAAGCGATGTACCACACACACACACACACACACACACACACACACACACACACACACACACACACACACACACACACACACACACACACACACACACACACACACACACACACACACACACACACACACACACACACACACACACACCGCCATCCAATGGGAGTGTGGTGACTGACTGACCACGCGGTGGAGAGCCGTTGGTCTGGATAAACATCCACAGCCCCGCGGGGGGGCCGTTTAGAAGACACGTTAGGAGCGGCGGACGCCGCAAAGACCAACGTGCCGGGAACCCGATCCTGACCACAGGCGGCCTAACCGCTTCACAGGAGCAGACACTGAACACGTTATTATTCAAACTGCTGGAGCTGCAGGAGGATCAGGAGTACAGCTCTTGTGCTGCAGTGTTTCACACAATTCTGTTCAACAAAAAGACCGTCCCGTCTTGAACCCTGTGGGTCTACCGTCTGGTCCCCCACGCTCGCGGTGGCTCACGGCGTCCGGCCAGCGGGTCAACATCACCGTCCCGTCCCCCCCCCCTCGCCGTCGCCACCCCCCCCCCCCCCCCTCACCGTCGCCCCCCCCCCTCACCGTCGCCCCCCCCCCCTCACTCATGTTTTCCTTCACATCCTGATGAAGCCCTTAAGCCTCTTAGCGTGTGTGTACACGTCAACAGATTAACTCATCTATCCGTTCTCTCCTCACAAAGGACGGCTAGGGATGCAAAAACATTCATTTGGGAAATTCATAAAATGTTTTATATTTTGTAAAGAAAATGAAAAAGTTCCACTATTGATGCAAATAATATCCGTTTGAAACCCTCAGTTAAGAAATATCCGTCAACAGTCAAACACTCCTGGCAGTATTGGCTGTGGACGGTGTTCCGGGTGGTGGAGGTGGTGGAGGAGGAGGAGGTGGTGGTGATGCTGGTGGTGATGGTGGTGGTGATGCTGGTGGTGATGGTGGTGGTGATGGTGTTGCGGGTGGTGGTGGTGTTGGTGCTGCTGTTGGTGAGTGTGCTGGTGGTGGTGAGGGTGGTGGTGGTGGTGGTGGTGCTAGTGGTGCTAGTGGTGGTGCTAGCGGTGGTGTTGGTGGTGGTGGTGGTGTTGGTGGTGCTAGTGGTGCTAGTGGTGGTGCTAGTGGTGGTGCTAGCGGTGGTGTTGGTGGTGTTGGTGGTGGTGCTAGTGGTATTGTTGGTGGTGGTGGTGTTGCTAGCGGTGGAGGTGGTGCTGTTGGTGTTGGCGGTGGAGGTGGTGCTAGTGTTGCTGCTGTTGTTGGTGGTGGTGCTGTTAGTGTTGGTGGTGTTGGTGTTGGTGGTGGTGCTGTTAGTGGTAGTGGTGTTAGTGGTAGTGGTGTTAGTGTTGGTGCTGTTGTTGGTGGTGGTGCTGTTAGTGTTGTTGGTGTTGGTGGTGGTGCTAGTGGTATTGTTGGTGGTGGTGGTGTTGCTAGCGGTGGAGGTGGTGCTGTTGGTGTTGGTGGTGGAGGTGGTGGTGCTAGCGGTGGAGGTGGTGCTGTTGGTGTTGGCGGTGGAGGTGGTGGTGCTAGCGGTGGAGGTGGTGCTAGTGGTAGTGGTGCTAGTGTTGGTGCTGTTGTTGGTGGTGGTGGTGAGGGTGCTGTTAGTGTTGTTGGTGTTGGTGGTGGTGCTGTTAGTGTTGTTGGTGTTGGTGGTGGTGCTGTTAGTGTTGTTGGTGTTGGTGAGGGTGCTGTTAGTGTTGTTGGTGTTGGTGGTGGTGCTGTTAGTGTTGTTGGTGTTGGTGGTGGTGCTGTTAGTGTTGTTGGTGTTGGTGGTGGTGCTGTTAGTGTTGTTGGTGTTGGTGAGGGTGCTGTTAGTGTTGTTGGTGTTGGTGGTGGTGCTGTTAGTGTTGTTGGTGTTGGTGGTGGTGCTGTTAGTGTTGTTGGTGTTGGTGGTGGTGCTGTTAGTGTTGTTGGTGTTGGTGGTGGTGCTGTTAGTGTTGTTGGTGTTGGTGGTGGTGCTGTTAGTGTTGTTGGTGTTGGTGGTGGTGCTGTTAGTGTTGTTGGTGTTGGTGGTGGTGCTGTTAGTGTTGTTGGTGTTGGTGGTGGTGCTGTTAGTGTTGTTGGTGGTGGTGGTGTTGCTAGCGGTGGAGGTGGTGGTGTTGGTGGTGGTGCTGTTGGTGGTAGTGTTGTTGGTGTTGGTGGTAGTGGTGTTGTTGGTGTTGGTGAGGGTGCTGTTAGTGTTGTTGGTGTTGGTGCTGGTGCTGGTGGTGTTGGTGGCTCTAGGGCCTCCCCCTCACCCTGCCGTGGAGGGAGGGTCCCGCGGCGACGCAGCCCTCCCCCGGTGGGGGGGGCTCCTCGGCGGCGCTGGGCCCGGCGGCGGTGGGGGCCGGCGGCGGCGGCGGCGCGGGGGCGGCGCTGGCCAGCTGGGGCCGGCTGAGGGCCACGTGCAGCGCCGTGTCTCCGTCCTCGTCCTCCATGTTGACGTCGGCGCCCTCGGCCACCAGCAGCTGCAGCAGAGCCTCGTGGCCCTGCGTCACCGCCAGCTGCAGCGCCGTCTGGTTGCGGTTGTTGCGGATGTTGACGTCGCAGCGGCCCTGTTGGACCAGGGAGGAGGAGGAGGCGTCAGCGCGGGCGGAGCCGTCGGAGGCCTCGGAAACGTCGGAAGAGTCCGAATGTCGGAAGAGTCCGAATGTCGGAAGCGCCACAATGTCGGAAGCATTGGAACAGTCAGAAGCGTCAGAACGGTCGGAAAACGTCGGAAAGGTCGGAAAGGTCGGAAAGGTCGGAAGCGTCAGAATGTCGGAAGCGTCAGAATGTCGGAAGAGTCAGAATGTCGGAAGCGTCACAATGTCGGAAGCGTCACAATGTCGGAAACGTCAGAATGTCGGAAGAGTCAGAATGTCGGAAGAGTCCGAATGTCGGAAGCGTTGGAACAGTCAGAAGCGTCAGAACGGTCGGAAAAGGTCGGAAACGTCGGAAGCCTCGGAAACGTCGGAAAAGGTCGGAACCGTAGAAACGGTCCCAGCGGTCCGTCAGTAACCCGTCCGGGCGGTATATATACAAACCCCGGAGAGAACCCGGGGTGTGTACGTCCAAACCGCCGCTTGGAGGGTTCTGTACGATTCCGACGTTTCTGACGTTTCCGACACCGCGGGTCGATATTGAACTATTACTTTTTCAAAGGCGTTACTCAAATAAAAACACACCTTTTAACCAATTGAACCGTTTCAACAAATTAAAAGAAAAGAAAAAGCGATTTTTGCAGACTCAAAACACACACGTCGACTGAACATACGCGTGGCGGCCGCCCTTATTTAAAAATACAAGCCGTGTGGCGCCGGTCAGGAGCGGCGTGGCGCTACGACGACGATCCTCCAGAGAGAAAAACCCTGACGGCGATCACACTAACGACCGCCACAGTCACAGCCCGTGCCGGGGCGGGGCGGGGCGAGGCGGGGCGGGGCGGGGCGGGCGGCGGGGCCTCACCTCCTTCAGCAGCGTCTGGGCCACCTCCCAGTGGTTGTTGAGGGCGGCCAGGTGCAGCGCAGAGAAGCCGTCGTCCTTCTTCACGTCCACCAGCTGCCGGGCGCGGCCCAGGATGCGGTCCGTGGCTCTGTGGTCGGGGACAGAACCGCATGGTCAAACCCCCCCCAAGCAGATTACAGCTACGGACTGAAGGGGGCTACAACACACACCGCCCAGACTCAAACCAACGGCCACCTGCCTTAATCCCACCACTCCGTTGCCTCTCGTCTGAAACGTCCGGCAGAAGAGTTGTATTGAAACACACGGTGAAGACGCCCGCCCACTACACAGCAGCGTGTGCAGTAAGTCTCCTGGACATCGGGTGGCGCTAGTCCGCCCCGCCCACACACCGATTCGCTGATTCGCTGGTTGTGTGCTGCCAGCACTCAACCAGCGTTGTGCAAGTTCACACTTCACGTGAACTAGTTCAAAGTTCAGTTCATACAAAAGAAAATGAATAATTTTACGTTCATAGTTCACCAATTCAGTTTTGAACTAGTTCATGTTGAGTTCATTAACAGTTTTTTTAGAAACCGAAGAAAAACTGTGGGAGTGAGTATTCTGTGCTTATCTTTTAAAATGAATCCTCTCCATTACCCGCTGCCCATCACTACAATCTCAGATTGTTGTGGATATTATTTGTACACCTGTTTGTTTCATTCATCACAGCTAAGGCAGTAACTCTATTTAATAAACGTGTCATCTGGACCTAAGCATCAATTCAGAACGTCACAAAATCTGAACTAGTTCAAGTTCAACTTCTTTAGTTAAAAATATGTTACGTTCAGTTCAAAGTTCATAGAAAAATGAACTTGTTCAATGAACTAGTTCTTTTGAACTAGTTCACGCACAACACTGCACTCAACCAGCGAATCAGCGTGGTGTGTGGGGGGGTCGAGGCTCAGATCCTCAGACGCCAACGCTCTCGGTCTTTGCACGTTGAACCGGACCAGACACCGTCCGCCCGGCCCCAAAAGCTTCCGACACCGTTCCCCACGCGGAACAGATTTGTTCCCCAACTCGTCCGCGTCTCCCCAAACGTTTCAGACGGCCAACGGTTGGGCCGGTGTGTGTCCTCATGCCTGCTTGTGTGCTCCAGGGGCGTTTGCTTGAGAACAATTGCCTTGGCGGTGGATTCAGTGGAGGACAAAGGCAGGGCTGTCCCGGCTGATTGGGAACAAATACTGAGAGGAGCGACGGCACCGCTACGCAACCGCCGGCTGGGACCAACGACGGGCCGGGCGCCCAGAGTCACTACGGAGTCACTACAGAGTCACTACAGAGTCACTAGAGTCACTAGAGTCACTACAGAGTCACTACAGAGTCACTACAGAGTCACTAGAGTCACTAGAGTCACTACAGAGTCACTACAGAGTCACTACAGACCCAGAGTCACTACAGAGTCACTACAGACCCAGAGTCACTACAGAGTCACTACAGACCCAGAGTCACTACAGAGTCACTACAGAGTCACTACAGACCCAGAGTCACTACAGAGTCACTACAGAGTCACTACAGAGTCACTACAGACCCAGAGTCACTACAGAGTCACTACAGAGTCACTACAGACCCAGAGTCACTACAGAGTCTCTACAGAGTCACTAGAGTCACTACAGAGTCACTACAGAGTCACTACAGACCCAGAGTCACTACAGAGTCACTACAGAGTCACTACAGAGTCACTACAGACCCAGAGTCACTACAGAGTCACTACAGAGTCACTACAGAGTCACTACAGACCCAGAGTCACTACAGAGTCACTACAGAGTCACTACAGAGTCACTAGAGTCACTACGGACCCATAGTCACTACAGAGTCACTACGGAGTCACTACAGAGTCACTACAGAGTCACTACAGACCCAGAGTCACTACAGAGTCACTACAGAGTCACTACAGAGTCACTACGGGCCCAGCTGGTCAATGCTGCCCATCAACTTCCACATTCGAATACGTCGGACATTATGGGATGGTGCTCATAGGGTAATAGTTATTTTTTCTAAAATGCATTTAGAATGTTCAGTTATATATATATTATATTTAAGCAATAGATCACGACAGGCTGTGGTATGTTCTCATTATACCACCGTTAAGGGGCGTTGTCCGTCTATGAACCCTCAATTTTGAAAAAGCGAGAAAGTCGGAAAAGCATTTTTTTTTAACAAATACAAAAAAGTAGTCCCTCCTGACTGCCGGCAAAGTGTACGGCGGTTGCTATGCAACACACTGTAGCGTCCTTCAGAGAGAAGACTAGAGACGGTAGCTCGGTTTAGCCTACTATGGAGTTCACTCACCGTGTGTCTATTGCTGTACAACATTTCCACCCTCTCCAGCAATCAACATGTTTTTTAGGCTTCAGTGAACTATGCTATTGCTTTTATATATAAATAAACAACAGTTCAAGTTAGGCGCGGAGTGATACTGAACTCTGCAAACTGAACGGGAGTCATAGCAACAGTTGGGAACCAATCAGATCGCTTGATTTAAGCCACCCGTTTTATAAATCTAATATATCTGTCAGGTAATATTGCCGATGATGACAGCAACGTTTTGGTTTGGATCGGCTCCATTTCCTTGAGAAAGTCCCGGCTGGCGTCTTCAGCACCTTATCAGCACAATCACAAGAACCCGACAGACTCGATTAAATCAGTTTCCTGGTGCAAATATTTACAATGCCATTGCCGCAGTACGTCACATGTCCCCGGGACGTGGGAACGTAGCGCGGCGCTACGCAGTGGGGCCATAATCTCCTCATCAAGCTTTTGGTTTTCATGCTACGTGATTCATTCTTCATTTTGATTAACGGCGCGGTGGTCCGCCCGGCGACCACAGACAGCAGCGATGATGCAGAGCCTCCTCCTCCTCCTCCTCCTCCTCCGTGTGGATCATGTTAGGTTAGCATACGTTGCACACGCCGGGGGGGGACCCAGCGGAGTGCTGACTCACGGTGGACTCCGTCAGGGAGACGTGGAGGTGAAGAGCACCTGCAGTGTAGCCCACGTGAGGAGGAACTCCAGAGAGCTCGTGGGAGGGAGGGAGGGAGGGAGGGAGGGGGAGAGGGAGGGAGGGCGGGAGGGAGGGAGGGGGAGAGGGAGGGAGGGCGGGAGGGGGAGAGGAATCAATGAATGGATGCTAGGGAAGTTCTCTACTCTTGTGAATCGGGACCTCACCTACCACCACAGCCAAATGTCCATGTCCCGCCCCCCAAACCCTCTGTGATTGGCTCTCAGACATGACCGTCTGGTGTGGGTCCACCTCAGACATATTAAACTGAAACTGCGTTGCCGTTGTGAGACCGTTTCCATGTGAACTGATGACGGCTTGTACCACAGAATCCTTAAATAGGTGATGCTGATTGGTCGTTGTGTTCCGACGGTTTTAATTATTTCAAAATAACGACCGCTAGCGGCTCTGAATCAGAGACACGGAGCGTTTCAGGTGGGAACTGGAGTCCAAATCCACAATCCACGAGGCTTTAAAGGTCCAGCAGAATCTAGAACAATCCGTCCGTTTGCCTGCCTCCATGGCTGCAGCATGCTGTGTTTGTGGGCCAATTTGTTTCATATCTGGCAACCCTAGTGAATCACAACACAGGCCCCAACAAACACAAAGGCTCCAACGCCCAGCAGGCCGTTCAGAGCTGTACTGGTGGCTGGTGTTGTCGACAAAACATGGATTTTTCCATACTGGTTATTGGAACCAGTTTCCATTCTACTCTCCACAGTATCAATACACCAGTAGCAGCTCTGTCTGTCTCTCTCACAGTAACTCGTCCCTTTACTACAGTCGTCATTCTGCTGTCGTACCTCGTGATCACAGTCAAAGCCTTGTTATATTTATCTTTTAATAAAATAATCTAGATTTGTATGCCCTCGATGTTGCGTCAGTTCTTCCCCGTGGTATCGAAAAAGCTAAATTTTTCAAGGTATTGTTTCGAAGGTAGAAAGTCCAGCATCGTGCCAACCCAACTGGTGAATGTAACATTGTTTTCAGTGAAGCCCACATTTTAATTTAGCATGCTTCTTCCACCTCTGATGACATGACATGTGGTCATTTTATGATTGAAGTACAGTATATTGGTAACAAACCGCTCATTTAGAGGAACAACTGGGTATGTTGCTTTGACCCAAAGTGCATTGACTGCATTCATCTCTCTGTGTTTCTGCCTCGTTGTTTAAATCTGATATTCCTCGGGCTGCCTTCAGCCAAGAGGAACCTGGGAATAACAACACTGTTTACATCTTCTCAGGAGCGGGAAAACAGATGTCAACAGAAAGTTGTTGCAAAAAAGCAAAGTTCCGAGAACTGAATAACAAACACACTGTATCGCTTTTATGCATGCAGCTTCCTCCCTGTCTCTACGTATGCTAGCCCCAGTAGCTGCAGCTCACCAGTGCGTCTTCTGCTAACCCAGAGAGTCGTACCAGAGCCAGGCCCGATATGACCAGCACCGCCTCATACAGCACAACAGATAGTCCATTTATTAAGACGGCCACAGACCAGAGCCCTGCTAATTCCTCCCTTCCTGGTGCTCAGTGGCTCTTTGTGCTGCTCCGTCGTCCTCCCTCCGTCCGCTCTATCTTATTTACTCTGATTAAGTTATCCACGGGTGACACCGATTGCAAATGGGTTTGTCCCTTTCCCATCCGTCATTGACCTGGGTAAGATTGGAGAGTGTGTGTGTGCGTGTGTGTGTGTGTGTGTGTGCGTGTGTGTGCGTGTGTGTGTGTGTGTGTGTGTGTGTGTGTGAAAATGCAGTGCAAAGAATATAATTGTTGTTCCTGAATACGGGGAAGAATAATGTTCATGTCTTGCAGCCCGGGCCAGATTGAAAAGCAATTTTTCTTCTATGTGTGTGTGTGTGTGTGTGTGTGTGCGTGCTTGCGTGTGTGCATGTTATATGTGCCCGTGTGTGTGTGTGCGTGCATGCGTGTGTGTGTTATATGTGCCCGTGTGTGTGTGTGTGTGTGTGTGTGTGTGTGTGTGTGTGTGTGTGTGTTATATGTGCCCGTGTGTGTGTGCGTGTGTGCGTGCGTGCGTGCGTGCGTACGTGTGTGCGTGCGTGCGTCCGTGTGCGTGCGTCAGTGCGCGTGCGTGCGTGCGTGCGTGCGTGCGTGCGTGCGTGCGCCTGCCCACTCACAGCTTGTTCCCCTTGAGCGCGGCGTGGTGCAGCAGGTTGAAGCCGCGGTTGTTCTGCTGCGTGAAGTCGATGTTGGGCACCAGCACCAGGATCTCCATGATGCCCCGGAGGTCCTTGGCGATGGCGTCGTGGAGGGGCGTGTCCCCGTAGGAGTCCTGCAGAGAGACACACAGGGAGGGGCTCTGTGACCAGGGCTCTGTGACCAGGGCACTGTAACCAGGGCTCTGTAACCAGGGCTCTGTAACCAGGGCTCTGTGACCAGGGCTCTGTAACCAGGGCTCTGTGACCAGGGCTCTGTGACCAGGGCACTGTAACCAGGGCACTGTAACCAGGGCTCTGTAACCAGGGCTCTGTAACCAGGGCACTGTAACCAGGGCACTGTAACCAGGGCACTGTAACCAAGGCTCTCTAACCAGGGCACTGTAACCAGGGCTCTGTAACCAGGGCTCTGTAACCAGGGCTCTGTAACCAGGGCTCTGTGACCAGGGCTCTGTAACCAGGGCTCTGTGACCAGGGCTCTGTAACCAGGGCTCTGTAACCAGGGCTCTGTGACCAGGGCACTGTAACCAGGGCTCTGTAACCAGGGCTCTGTAACCAGGGCACTGTAACCAGGGCACTGTAACCAGGGCACTGTAACCAGGGCTCTGTAACCAGGGCTCTGTAACCAGGGCTCTGTAACCAGGGCTCTGTAACCAGGGCACTGTAACCAGGGCTCTCTAACCAGGGCACTGTAACCAGGGCACTGTAACCAGGGCACTGTAACCAAGGCTCTCTAACCAGGGCTAACCAGGGCTCTGTGACCAGGGCACTGTAACCAGGGCTCTGTAACCAGGGCTCTGTAACCAGGGCACTGTAACCAGGGCACTGTAACCAGGGCACTGTAACCAGGGCTCTGTAACCAGGGCTCTGTAACCAGGGCTCTGTAACCAGGGCTCTGTAACCAGGGCTCTGTAACCAGGGCTCTCTAACCAGGGCTCTGTGACCAGGGCTCTGTAACCAGGGCACTGTAACCAGGGCACTGTAACCAGGGCTCTCTAACCAGGGCACTGTAACCAGGGCTCTGTAACCAGGGCACTGTAACCAGGGCTCTGTAACCAGGGCTCTGTAACCAGGGCTCTGTAACCAGGGCACTGTAACCAGGGCTCTCTAACCAGGGCACTGTAACCAGGGCTCTGTGACCAGGGCACTGTAACCAGGGCACTGTAACCAGGGCTCTCTAACCAGGGCACTGTAACCAGGGCTCTGTAACCAGGGCACTGTAACCAGGGCACTGTAACCAAGGCTCTCTAACCAGGGCACTGTAACCAGGGCTCTGTAACCAGGGCTCTGTAACCAGGGCTCTGTAACCAGGGCACTGTAACCAGGGCACTGTAACCAGGGCTCTCTAACCAGGGCTAACCAGGGCTCTGTAACCAGGGCACTGTAACCAGGGCTCTGTAACCAGGGCTCTGTAACCAGGGCACTGTAACCAGGGCACTGTAACCAGGGCTCTGTAACCAGGGCACTGTAACCAGGGCTCTGTAACCAGGGCTCTGTAACCAGGGCTCTGTAACCAGGGCTCTGTGACCAGGGCACTGTAACCAAGGCTCTGTAACCAGGGCACTGTAACCAGGGCTCTGTAACCAGGGCTCTGTAACCAGGGCTCTGTAACCAGGGCTCTGTAACCAGGGCTCTGTAACCAGGGCTCTGTAACCAGGGCACTGTCTGCAGTGACCACCGTTAAAACCAACGGCCGAGCCGCGGCGACCAAGGCCACGCTTGGGAGCGAGTCCGCCCAATCACGGCGGCACTAATTGGAAAACAAAAAAAAGGGGGAGAAACCACCGCCGGGTCCCTGGAGGAGGAGGAAATGTTTTCACCGAAACAAACGAGTTCCTTGTGACAGTTTGCAGCGTAAGGAGCGGAACGGCGGTGGAACGCAGACGCGTGCGTCAGCAGACTGCCGTTGTTGTGATCCGGTCCAACACAGAGTCGCTGTGACTCTGGGGACCATCCGTACACTTGGCCCCGCTAGAGCAGTGTTTGTCCCCGGGGGGGGTATGCACACCCCCCTAGGGGCGCTTTGAAGGACTGCAGGGGGGGGACTTCCCCAAATAAAAAACGGCTCCTTATTGTTGAGTTGATATTGGTTATGAACAATTGTACAATAATGCCAATTGAATATAATTAGTTAATCTTTAAGCTGAACACTGATAACACGTTTGGTGAATCTTTCCGATGATCACTGAAGCTCCGCCAGGCTCCTCCCTCCTCCCTCCCTTAATGCACACGCCGACACTAAATGAAAACGCACTAAAGGCATTATTTAAATCCCTTCTACTCCCTCCCCCCGAGAGGCCTTGTGCAGTAGAGAAGGGGTCCTGAGCTGGAACTAAAGCCAAGCGGGTACAAACAGTTTAAGAACCACGAGACCGCGTCCCGACATCTGGAACGCATCGCAGAGACACTAAAACCAAACTCCTCCACGGCGCCGCTGACGCTGCGCGTCACGGCCAGCAGCCCCACCTCGGGCCTCTGGGAGCAGCCAACCCGCAGCACGACGGAGGTACGGCTGCATGTATACACACTCTGTATACACACTCATGTATACACACTATGTATACACACTCTGTATACACACTATGTATGTATACACACTATGTATACACACTCTGTATACACACTCTGTATACACACTCATGTATACACACTATGTATACACACTATGTATACACACTCTGTATACACACTCATGTATACACACTATGTATACACACTCATGTATACACACTATGTATACACACTATGTATACACACTATGTATACACACTCATGTATACACACTCATGTATACACACTATGTATGTATACACACTATGTATACACACACTCATGTATACACACTATGTATACACACTATGTATACACACTCTGTATACACACTCATGTATACACACTCATGTATACACACACTCATGTATACACACTATGTATACACACTATGTATACACACTCATGTATACACACTCATGTATACACACTGTCAACTCAGTACTGATGGGTGCTGTTGGGTGCTGAGGGGTGCTGTTGGGTACTGTTGGGTGCTGAGGGGTGCTGAGGGGTGCTGAGGGGTGCTGAGGGGTGCTGACTGGTGCTGATGGGTGCTGAGGGGTGCTGAGGGGTGCTGAGGGGTGCTGAGGGGTGCTGATGGGTGCTGATGGGTGCTGAGGGGTGCTGAGGGGTGCTGATGGGTGCTGAGGGGTGCTGAGGGGTGCTGAGGGGTGCTGAGGGGTGCTGAGGGGTGCTGAGGGGTGCTGAGGGGTCCTGCTGTACCTGCAGGTTGACGTCGGCAGCGTGCTCGGTGAGGACGCGGACCACGTCGGTGAAGCCCTTGTTGACGGCGATGTGCAGCGCGGTGCACATGGAGTTGTTCAGGAGGTTCACGTTGGCCCCTTTGCTCAACAGCAGCCGGGCGATCTCAGCCTGGTTACTGCGCACGCACACGCACACACACACGCACACACACACGCACACACACACAGACGCACGCACACGCACACGCGCATGCACGCACACGCACACACACACACACACATGCACACACACACACACGCACACGCGCATGCACGCACGCACACGCACACGCAGACACAGACACAGACACACACACACACACACACGCACACGCACACAGACAGACAGACACAGACACACACACACACACACACAGAGTTATTGTATACCGATTTACCAATGTTCGGATATGGTGATATTTGTGGTCACATGGTCACATGGTCACATGTGACCAGATAACGCAGTGGGTCTGGAACCATGTGACCAGATGTACTCTGAACGCAGCGGGTCTGTGGTTTATTAGCGGGGGGGGTGGGGGAGGGTCCGGGGGGGGGGTCTGGGGGGTGTGTGTCCGGGGTGGGGGGGGGCCTCACCCGAAGGCGGTGTAGTGCAGCGCCGTGTCTCCGTCCTCGTCCTTCACCTCCACAGAGCTGCTGGCCTGCAGCAGGGCCTTCACCACCTCCAGGTGGCCCTGGTGGGCGGCCACCTGGAGGGCCGTCTTCCCCTGGTTCTTGATGTCCACCTGGGGGGGGGGGGGGGGGGAACAGAGCGGCGCACAGCGGGGGGGTGAGGGGCCGTAAACAGCATTCCTCTGCCAGCCGCACGTAAACAAGCGCGTCGTAAACAACACGGAGGGTTCGGTTTCATTAGTTTTCAGTTTACACTTCATTCCATTAGGACAGAATAACCTCATCGAAGACACGGCTCACAGTAACCCTCTTCTCAGTATTACGCTACAAGTCTCAAGTTATTAAACATACAGTATATATTATTATTATTATTATTATATATAGTTTATATTATTATTATTATATATAGTTTATATTCTGCTTTGATTCTTTGATTTGTTTGTAAGATTCGCTCTGCTGGTCTCTAACGGCAATTTATCTTCATCAGAACTATCAGTGGACTGAACCAGGAGGAGGACCAGAGAGGAGGAGGACCAGAGGAGGACCAGAGAGGAGGAGGACCAGAGAGGAGGACCAGAGAGGAGGAGGACCAGAGGAGGACCAGAGAGGAGGAGGACCAGAGAGGAGGACCAGAGAGGAGGAGGAGGACCAGAGAGGAGGAGGACCAGAGAGGAGGAGGACCAGAGAGGAGAACCAGAGAGGAGGACCAGAGAGGAGGAGGACCAGAGAGGAGGAGGACCAGAGAGGAGGAGGACCAGAGAGGAGGACCAGAGAGGAGGACCAGAGAGGAGGAGGACCAGAGAGGAGGACCAGAGAGGAGGAGGACCAGAGAGGAGGAGGACCAGAGAGGAGGACCAGAGAGGAGGACCAGAGAGGAGGAGGACCAGAGAGGAGGAGGACCAGAGAGGAGGAGGACCAGAGAGGAGGACCAGAGAGGAGGAGGACCAGAGAGGAGGACCAGAGAGGAGGAGGACCAGAGAGGAGGACCAGAGAGGAGGACCAGAGAGGAGGACCAGAGAGGAGGAGGAGGACCAGAGAGGAGGACCAGAGAGGAGGACCAGAGAGGAGGAGGACCAGAGAGGAGAAGGAGGACCAGAGAGGAGGAGGACCAGAGAGGAGGAGGACCAGAGAGGAGGACCAGAGAGGAGGAGGACCAGAGAGGAGGAGGACCAGAGAGGAGGACCAGAGAGGAGAAGGACCAGAGAGGAGGACCAGAGAGGAGGACCAGAGAGGAGGAGGACCAGAGAGGAGGACCAGAGAGGAGGACCAGAGAGGAGGAGGACCAGAGAGGAGGAGGACCAGAGAGGAGGACCAGAGAGGAGGACCAGAGAGGAGGACCAGAGAGGAGGACCAGAGAGGAGGAGGACCAGAGAGGAGGAGGACCAAGAGGAGGAGGACCAGAGAGGAGGACCAGAGAGGAGGACCAGAGAGGAGGAGGACCAGAGAGGAGGAGGACCAGAGAGGAGGAGGACCAAGAGGAGGAGGACCAGAGAGGAGGACCAGGAGGAGGACCAGAGAGGAGGAGGACCAGAGAGGAGAAGGACCAGACCAGGAGGAGGACCAGAGAGGAGGACCAGAGAGGAGGACCAGAGAGGAGGACCAGAGAGGAGGAGGACCAGAGAGGAGGAGGACCAGAGAGGAGGACCAGAGAGGAGGAGGACCAGAGAGGAGGACCAGAGAGGAGGACCAGAGAGGAGGAGGACCAGAGAGGAGGAGGACCAGAGAGGAGGACCAGAGAGGAGGACCAGAGAGGAGGAGGACCAGAGAGGAGGAGGACCAGAGAGGAGGAGGACCAGAGAGGAGGACCAGAGAGGAGGAGGACCAGAGAGGAGGAGGACCAGAGAGGAGGAGGACCAGAGAGGAGGACCAGAGAGGAGGAGGACCAAGAGGAGGACCAGAGAGGAGGAGGACCAGAGAGGAGGACCAGAGAGGAGGACCAGAGAGGAGGACCAGAGAGGAGGAGGACCAGACCAAGAGGAGGACCAGAGAGGAGGAGGACCAGAGAGGAGGACCAGAGAGGAGGAGGACCAGAGAGGAGGACCAAGAGGAGGAGGACCAGAGAGGAGGAGGACCAAGAGGAGGACCAGAGAGGAGGAGGACCAAGAGGAGGACCAGAGAGGAGGAGGACCAAGAGGAGGACCAGAGAGGAGGAGGACCAGAGAGGAGGAGGACCAGAGAGGAGGACCAGAGAGGAGGAGGACCAGAGAGGAGAAGGAGGACCAGAGAGGAGGAGGACCAGAGAGGAGGAGGACCAGAGAGGAGGACCAGAGAGGAGGAGGACCAGAGAGGAGGAGGACCAGAGAGGAGGACCAGAGAGGAGGAGGACCAGAGAGGAGGACCAGAGAGGAGGAGGACCAGAGAGGAGGAGGACCAGAGAGGAGGAGGACCAAGAGGAGGACCAAGAGGAGGAGGACCAGAGAGGAGGAGGACCAAGAGGAGGAGGACCAGAGAGGAGGAGGACCAGAGAGGAGGACCAGAGAGGAGGAGGACCAGACGAAGGTTTGGGGTGCTTCTTGAGACTCACCTTGTCTGGATATTTCTGCACCAGCTCGCGGACTTTGTTGGCGCTGCCGTGCGCGGCCTCGATGACCAGCCGGCCGGGGTTGTCCTGCTCTGTGGACTGAGACAGAAGCTTCTCCAGCACTGAGATGACCGTGCCTGGACACACAGACAGACAGACAGACAGACAGAGAGAGACAGAGAGACAGAGACAGAGAGAGAGAGAGAGAGAGAGAGAGAGAGAGAGAGAGACAGAGAGAGATACACAGAGAGACAGAGGGACAGAGAGGGAGGGAGACAGAGAGACAGAGAGAGAGAGACAGACAGACAGAGAGACAGAGAGGGAGACAGAGGGAGGGAGACAGAGAGGGAGGGAGACAGAGAGACAGAGAGGGAGGGAGGGAGAGAGACAGAGGGAGGGAGGGAGGGAGAGAGAGAGAGGCAGAAGCAGAGAGAGAGACAGAGCGTGAGGGAGAAAGAGAGAGGGACAGAGAGGGAGAGAGAGACAGAGCGTGAGGGAGAAAGAGAGAGGGACAGAGAGAGAGGGAGAGAGAGAGAGAGCGTGAGGGAGAGAGGGAATATGAGAAGGACACAGAAAGGAGGCAAGGGACAACAAGGAGAGTTCATTAGCGTTAGACTTTGAAAAAGACGTTTTCATGCACTTTCAGAGACCGAGTACCGCAGGTATGCAACGCTTAAAATACCTCTGTCCTGCCCCACACGGAACCAGGAGGAATGAGTCAAAATGTCCCCATGCAATGTGACCACAATATTAAATTAGTCGCACAAAAGCATATCCAAACACACACACACACACGCATGCACGCACGCATGCAGTTGTGAATCACTTCCTTTGTTTGGCCCTTCCCAGGCCAGTGAGGTGAAGGACGACACAAAGAAGAAGAAGAGTTAGTAACCGGTCACACGGGGTTAGTGATGGGTTATGAGAGTGAGTAGTTGAGGTCGGGGCGTGGGCGTGTGTACGCCTGCTGCAGAGGAAACAGTCATCCAGCGTGCAAAGGGAGCAGGGTGAAACGGAGACTCCTGATTGGTGGAGGAGGAGGGGGGGGGGGGGGGGGAAACATTTCAGCAGAACACAGAAACAACCGCATGCAGAAAAAACAACAACAACGAGCCCCCGTAAAGCAGAAGCCTGCGTGGAGCACGGAGGAGAGGGGGGAGAGAGGGGGGGGGAGAGAGGGGGGGGGGCGGCGACGCAGACGGAGACGGAGACGGAGACGGAGACGGAGACGGCGGGCCGGGCGGCGGGCCGGGCGGAGTCTCCTTACTTCCTGACTCGCTGGGGTTCTCCGCCGTCATGAGGTTGGCGTCCACCTCGGCCGTCTGGGCCGAGAGGCAGGCGGGGTTGAAGGTCCACGTCTGGCCGCCGAAGGCCACGCGCAGGTCCCCGTCGGCGTACACCTTCAGGACCTTACCCACCTGGCCCAGGGCCTGGGGGGGAGGGGGGGGAGAGAGAGGGGAGGAGAGAGGGGGGAGGAGAGGGGAGACAGAGTGAAGCAGAGAGAGATGAGGAGGAAGCTCTTTGATATGTGCTGCTGTGACTGTGACTGTCTGAACTGTAATGACTGGATCGGCTGTCTGCGTGTGGCGGGCGTGGCATTCTTTAATCCTGTAGTCACTTCATAAAGCACCTTAAAGTACATTATTCTTTTGAGGTTGTAACTAGGTTACACAACCGTGCGTGCTTGTCACTCAAAGCTTTTAACTTTGCTTGTGAGTCGCTTTGGATTAGTGGATAAGTGTCTTAAAACGTGTCTGCTAAAACGTGCTTAAATGTGCTAAAATACCCCAAAATAAATGACAAACATAAGAAGAGATAGTGGACGTGTACATTGAACGAATAAGAATGGCGGGCCTAGATATGTTCGCCAAGAAACCCTTATATATATATATATATATATATATATATATAACCCCTATGTTATATAAACCCAACCATTATCGGTGGAGCAGCAGGCGTCCATTTCCCAGAATCTTTAATTGGGGCTCATAACGAGGGCAGCGGGGAGGAAGGGCCTCTAAGTGAGATTACTTCCTCAGCACCGAGGTTCCGGCGGCTGCCAAGCGGCGGCTTTGCGGTGACCGCTGCCTTAATATGATACGGGATCCAGGACAACAGTCCCCGGGACGGAAGAACACAGAGTCCCACGACCGACTGTACACGTCCCCTTCCTCAGCCCCCAACAGGGCGACACGAGAGGAGGAGGAGGAGGAGGAGGAGGAGGAGGAGGGGGAGGAGGAGAGGGAGGAGGAGGAGGAAGAGGAGGTGAGGGAGGAGGAGGAGGAGGAAGAGGAGGCGAGGGAGGAGGTGGAGGAGGAGGAGGAGGCGAGGGAGGAAGAGGAGGTGGAGGAGGAGGAGGAGGAGGAGGCGAGGGAGGAGGAGGAGGAGGAAGAGGGGGAGGAGGAGGAGGTGAGGGAGGAGGAGGAGGAGGGGGAGGAGGAGGAGGAGGAGGAGGAGGTGAGGGAGGAGGAGGAGGAGGAGAGGGAGGAGGAGGAGGAGGAGGAGGAGGAGGAGGAGAGTGAGCCTACGGGGGTCATGCTGTCGGTCCACTCTCCGTGGCCCGCCTGCAGTCGCTTCACGCTCTCCATGTCCTCCAGCACTTGGACCAGCTCCCCGACGCCGAACGTGGTCACCTGGGCGCACAGAACGTGAAAGACGTTGACTTGAGCTTCAACCACAGAAGATTCACTTCATCATGATGGAGGACAGACCCGCAGCCTGCTCGGAGTCGATAACAACAGCAAGGAGGGTTCTGGGCTCTTTGCTGGTTTGGTTTTTCTTTGCTGCTTAGCGTATATAATATAATATAATATAATATAATACAATACAGAACACCTTGTTCTGTTTGTTCTTTTTATTGTCTATGTATAAATATAAAAAAAGGACGGAGCTGCGTATAGATTGGATCAATGAAGATTGTAAACTGTATATAGAAACGTGACTCAAATAAAGATCATAAAATAAATAGAAGATCAGCAAGGACCAGCAGCAGCACTCAGGGTCAGTAACAGAGTGGAGACTTAATAGAGTTAATAGTTAATAGAGTTAGAGTTAATAGAGTTAATAGACTTAATAGAGTTAATAGAGTTAATAGAGTCAGTAGGGTCAGCAGAATGGTAACGAGGGGTACCTTGGTCAGGGAGTCATCAGTAGAGTTAGAGTTAATAGAGTTAATAGAGTTAATAGAGTCAGTAGAGTTAGGGTTAATAGAGTTAAAAGAGTTAATAGAGTCAGTAATGAGGGGTACCTTGGTCAGGGAGTCAGTAGAGTTAATAGAGTTAATAGAGTTAATAGAGTTAATAGAGTTAATAGAGTCAGTAACGAGGGGTACCTTGGTCAGGGAGTCAGTAGAGTTAGAGTTAATAGAGTTAATAGAGTTAATAGAGTTAATAGAGTTAATAGAGTCAGTAACGAGGGGTACCTTGGTCAGGGAGTCAGTAGAGTTAGAGTTAATAGAGTTAATAGAGTCAGTAACGAGGGGTACCTTGGTCAGGGAGTCAGTATAGAGTTAATAGAGTTAATAGAGTTAATAGAGTTAATAGAGTCAGTAACGAGGGGTACCTTGGTCAGGGAGTCAGTAGAGTTAATAGAGTTAATAGAGTTAATAGAGTCAGTAACGAGGGGTACCTTGGTCAGGGAGTCAGTAGAGTTAGAGTTAATAGAGTTAATAGAGTTAATAGAGTTAATAGAGTCAGTAGAGTTAATAGAGTCAGTAATGAGGGGTACCTTGGTCAGGGAGTCAGTAGAGTTAGAGTTAATAGAGTTAATAGAGTCAGTAATGAGGGGTACCTTGGTCAGGGAGTCAGTAGAGTTAGAGTTAATAGAGTTAATAGAGTTAATAGAGTTAATAGAGTCAGTAGAGTTAATAGAGTCAGTAATGATGGGTACCTTGGTCAGGGAGTCAGTAGAGTTAGAGTTAATAGAGTTAATAGAGTCAGTAATGAGGGGTACCTTGGTCAGGGAGTCAGTAGAGTTAATAGAGTTAATAGAGTTAATAGAGTCAGTAACGAGGGGTACCTTGGTCAGGGAGTCAGTAGAGTTAATAGAGTTAATAGAGTTAATAGAGTCAGTAGAGTTAATAGAGTCAGTAACGAGGGGTACCTTGGTCAGGGCCCCTGGGTGGAAGGTCCAGCGGATGTTGTTGCTGTACTGGACCCTGACGTCCCCGCGGTCCGTGATGCGGTGAACCGTCCCGATGCGACTGATGTACTGCGACCGCAAAGAGAAAACAGAGGACTGAGAAAACAGAGGACTGGCTCAGGCTCCCCTCCCCCGGGACCTCACGACCTACGACCTCCGACCGGTTCTCATGTGAAAATGTTATTTTATCTGCTCTGTTTCCTCTTCTCCCAAGTAGGCCGACTAGACTTCAAGCAGCCGCACGCACGCACACACGCACGCACACACACACACACGCACACGCACACGCACACGCACACGCACACACACACGCACACGCACGCACACGCGCACGCACACACACACACAGGTGGTGTACGCCACATTTGATCCACGTTGACCCGCTGTCGGATATAGTCGAGACACAGACTCTTGCGTAAGCGTCTCTGTAGCACCCAGATCTCTGAAGCACCCAGACGCTGCCTTCCTCTGTGCGCTCCATCTGCGCTCGCCACATTCCCAGCCCTCGCAATTCTAATATTAAACGTGAACCGCCGCGTTACATAAGAGATGTTCGCTGTATTTTGCCGCTGCATATCAAGCAGGGAGCCGAGGCCCACACAGACCTCACATCTTAACAGGAAGAGACGATTCTGAGCGAGTCGGGTCCGTTTAGCTCAGGAGGTAGGAGCGGGTTGACTTGGAACCCAGAAGATCGCTGGTTCGATCCCCGGCTCCTCCTAGCGGAGTGTGGAGGCGTCCCTGAGCGAGACGCCCTCACCCTGACTGCTCCCGGTGAGCTGGCCCTGTGGCCTTGCATGTTTGACTCCGCCATCGGTGTGTGAGTGTGTGTACGAACCGTTGCAAGTCGCTTTGGATAAAAGTGTCAGCTAAACGTCCTAAATGTAAATCAGAATGTGCCTTTCGTGCAAATATCCGTTTTTGAATCATTTTAGATCCGATCTGGATCTAAAAAGAACGGTTTGCAGGCCGTCGGGCGCCGCCCCGGTGGGTGGGTGTGAAGTACCTCGGCCATCTTGGGGTTCCACCCCCCGTGGCCCTCCTGCATCTGCCGCAGGATGTCGACCTCCAGGAGACACTTGACCTTGTCCCCCTGCAGGAAGGAGTGGCTGTCGGCGCTGTCCTGGCGCTGCAGCTCGGCGTGCTCTCCTGGAACAGAACCGTTCCCCCGGTGAGTCACGAGACACAGACGCTAATAATACACACACCGCTACGCTGGGGCTGCCCTCCGAAGAGAGGGGGAACTAAAAATAATAATAATAATAATAAGACAAGGATCTGGAGAGGAGTCGGAGTCCTCTGTTAAAGCGTCACGGGGGCTCTCTGCTCAACGCTTTAAACATCAGACTGAGAACATGGAGAATGGATATAAAACAGGTGTCAAAAAGGGTCATCGCAAAAATGACAAATAAAATATGCATGAACAACAAACTATAAAACACATCTATAAACGATGGAACTATAAAAGCATCTCAGAGGCCAGGATTTGCACGTCAAATTGAAACATGAGCTATTAACACAAATGTATATTATAACACAAAGGAGGGGGGGTCGTACCGAGCCGGGGCAGGTGGTCCTTGTAGTAGAAGCCCCCCTGGACGTCAGACACGTACTTGAGGTCCACCTTGCCCTTGTGGCCCATGCGGTAGACGTTAGTGGTTCCGTTGGACCAGGTCACGCTGGCCACGCTGCGGCCGGACTCGGTGTCCCAGCCGCGGATATCCACTACCTTACCCACCTTACCCTCCCCACCTACACACAGTGTGTCACGCACACACACACACACACACACACGCAGTGTCACACACACACACACACACAAACACACACACACACACACACCAGAGCACAAGACACAGGGGAGGAGGAGGAGGAGGAGGTGGAGGAGGAGGAGGAGAGGGAGAAGGAGGAGAAGGAGGAGGAGGGGGAGAGGGAGGAGGAGCAGGAGGAGGAGGAGGATGTTAGGAAAAAGGTTTTTTTTTCCCAGCCTTGAAAAACACAAGACAGAACATGTTAAGGTATTCATTAGAACACACTTGGAATGTGAGCCAAAACGTGGACTAATAAAGCTAAAACAAACTCTACGTAAACGCTAATGCTGTGATGCTCTACTGCCATCTAAGCATCGGGTACATTACACCACTACCACCACGACACAACAATAGATCATCTACACATCCATCTCAGCGGGTCCTCCACGTGGCCTGGTGGCCAACCTGACCAGACCCAGAGAGGCACGTCTCCTTTCAACATGCCCACCCATATATTCATTCATTCATTCATTCGCACGCACGCACGTTAATTCATGCACCATTCTAACCTAGTCAGTGATTTAGCCAAACCTCAGAGGACTTCACATTTGAAAGACGCCAACAGGACATTTTGACTCATTCGCTTCAACCCCTTAAAGAGATCGGCTCTAGTCTGGACGGCCATGACAAAGCAGAAACACACAAGGCAGTTCCCCCCCGTGTGCCAAAGCGTTCCCTTCTCATAAAACCGACCAATGGGCCGTTTGTTGTTCAGCATCAGGACAGACGGACGACCTAATCCGGCCCCCGGTTCAGGCTAAATAAGACCCACATCTTCATACATTTCCAATGTTCTGCATTCTTTGTTCGCTATGACACCGTCCAACTCAACCATGCATGGGACCTCCGCATTTCACTGCACCACGTCAGGCCCCAAAACCATGAGAACGCACTCACTTTTTGACCAAACAAGGTCTTTTTTTTAAGCAACACAACACACACACACACACACACACACACACACACACACACACACACACACACACACACACACACACACACACACACACACACACACACACACACACACACACACACACACACACACCTGCAGAGCAGACATGGGTGAGTCATGGCTGTTGTTGAATACTTTGCAGACACAACCAATTAACAGCAGCAACATAGCGCGGGTTAACGAGCTGGGAGGGTAGAGAGACGTTATGGGTTGAAGACTTTGAAGTGGGGGGGGGGGGGGGAGGGGGGGGAGGGGGGGCGGCCCGCCCAGCGGGGGGGGGGGCTGTAAACATGGAGGTACCTGCGCGCTTCAGGGGCACGACTGAACCACGCTTATTAATACCTTCCCCCCCCGCGGGACGGCTGACTCACCGTCCTGGTTGCCCCAGTCCCAGTCCGGTCCGCGCACCACTTTGACCCCCTGGAAGATTCCTTTGAGGATGATCCGCGTCAGGTTCTGCCTGGGGGCCAAGGTCACTCTGTGGGGAGGAAGGTCAGACAGTACCATCAACACTCTGTGAGGAGGACCAGGAACACGGTCAGACAGTACCATCAACACACTGTGAGGAGGACCAGGAACACGGTCAGACAGTACCATCAACACTCTGTGAGGAGGAGACCAGGAACACGGTCAGACAGTACCATCAACACTCTGTGAGGAGGAGACCAGGAACACGGTCAGACAGTACCATCAACACACTGTGAGGAGGACCAGGAACACGGTCAGACAGTACCATCAACACTCTGTGAGGAGACCAGGAACATGGTCAGACAGTACCATCAACACTCTGTGAGGAGGACCAGGAACACGGTCAGACAGTACCATCAACACTCTGTGAGGAGGACCAGGAACATGGTCAGACAGTACCATCAACACACTGTGAGGAGACCAGGAACACGGTCAGACAGTACCATCAACACACTGTGAGGAGGAGACCAGGAACACGGTCAGACAGTACCATCAACACTCTGTGAGGAGGACCAGACCAGGAACATGGTCAGACAGTACCATCAACACACTGTGAGGAGGAGACCAGGAACATGGTCAGACAGTACCATCAACACACTGTGAGGAGGAGACCAGGAACACGGTCAGACAGTACCATCAACACTCTGTGAGGACCAGGAACACGGTCAGACAGTACCATCAACACTCTGTGAGGAGGACCAGGAACACGGTCAGACAGTACCATCAACACTCTGTGAGGAGGACCAGACCAGGAACACGGTCAGACAGTACCATCAACACACTGTGAGGAGGAGACCAGGAACACGGTCAGACAGTACCATCAACACACTGTGAGGAGGAGACCAGGAACACGGTCAGACAGTACCATCAACACTCTGTGAGGAGGAGACCAGGAACACGGTCAGACAGTACCATCAACACACTGTGAGGAGGAGACCAGCAACACGGTCAGACAGTACCATCAACACACTGTGAGGAGGAGACCAGGAACACGGTCAGACAGTACCATCAACACACTGTGAGGAGGACCAGGAACACGGTCAGACAGTACCATCAACACACTGTGAGGAGGAGACCAGGAACACGGTCAGACAGTACCATCAACACACTGTGAGGAGGACCAGGAACACGGTCAGACAGTACCATCAACACTCTGTGAGGAGGACCAGGAACATGGTCAGACAGTACCATCAACACACTGTGAGGAGGACCAGGAACACGGTCAGACAGTACCATCAACACACTGTGAGGAGGAGACCAGGAACACGGTCAGACAGTACCATCAACACACTGTGAGGAGGACCAGGAACACTGTCAGACAGTACCATCAACACTCTGTGAGGAGGACCAGGAACACGGTCAGACAGTACCATCAACACACTGTGAGGAGGAGACCAGGAACACGGTCAGACAGTACCATCAACACACTGTGAGGAGGAGACCAGGAACACGATCAGACAGTACCATCAACACACTGTGAGGAGGACCAGGAACATGGTCAGACAGTACCATCAACACTCTGTGAGGAGGACCAGGAACATGGTCAGACAGTACCATCAACACACTGTGAGGAGACCAGGAACACGGTCAGACAGTACCATCAACACTCTGTGAGGAGACCAGGAACATGGTCAGACAGTACCATCAACACACTGTGAGGAGGAGACCAGGAACACGGTCAGACAGTACCATCAACACACTGTGAGGAGGACCAGGAACACGGTCAGACAGTACCATCAACACACTGTGAGGAGGACCAGGAACACAGTCAGACAGTACCATCAACACTCTGTGAGGAGACCAGGAACACGGTCAGACAGTACCATCAACACTCTGTGAGGAGACCAGGAACACGGTCAGACAGTACCATCAACACACTGTGAGGAGGACCAGGAACACGGTCAGACAGTACCATCAACACTCTGTGAGGAGGAGACCAGGAACACGGTCAGACAGTACCATCAACACACTGTGAGGAGGAGACCAGGAACACGGTCAGACAGTACCATCAACACACTGTGAGGAGGACCAGGAACACGGTCAGACAGTACCATCAACACACTGTGAGGAGGACCAGGAACACGGTCAGACAGTACCATCAACACACTGTGAGGAGGACCAGGAACACGGTCAGACAGTACCATCAACACTCTGTGAGGAGGAGACCAGGAACACGGTCAGACAGTACCATCAACACACTGTGAGGAGGAGACCAGGAACACGGTCAGACAGTACCATCAACACACTGTGAGGAGGACCAGGAACACGGTCAGACAGTACCATCAACACACTGTGAGGAGGAGACCAGGAACACGGTCAGACAGTACCATCAACACACTGTGAGGACCAGGAACACGGTCAGACAGTACCATCAACACTCTGTGAGGAGGAGACCAGGAACACGGTCAGACAGTACCATCAACACACTGTGAGGAGGAGACCAGGAACACGGTCAGACAGTACCATCAACACTCTGTGAGGAGGAGACCAGGAACACGGTCAGACAGTACCATCAACACTCTGTGAGGAGGAGACCAGGAACACGGTCAGACAGTACCATCAACACACTGTGAGGAGACCAGGAACACGGTCAGACAGTACCATCAACACTCTGTGAGGAGGAGACCAGGAACACGGTCAGACAGTACCATCAACACACTGTGAGGAGGACCAGGAACACGGTCAGACAGTACCATCAACACACTGTGAGGAGGAGACCAGGAACACGACACCGCTCAGGAACAAAAGGAACAAAGGCGCGATCAAAACACACTCAGCAGCACAACGCGCGCTGTGGCCTCTGTGTCACGACGAGGACCTGTCCCTCGACCTCACAACAACAACAACAACAACAAAACAAGAACAAGGATGTTTACTGTAATCAGGATCAGACACACCGCCGTTGAGAAGGTCGCCGAACGACACGTTCAGAAATAAAACACAAACGCCGTTCTGCCAACGCACCTTATGGTAAAGATCTGATCTGTCGTTGGCGGCGCAAAGGAGCTTCCTATTCCCATTCTCTGCAGCAGAGGTCAAAGTCCCGCGTCCATGTCTGCCGCACCGCTCGTCAGTGCTCCTAGCGGGACCGCTGCTCTGCGTGCCGAGAATCCCAAAGTGTCTGGGCGAGCCTTTCCAAGGTCGGGGGGGGGGGGGGGGGCTGAGCGCGACGCGTCCCTCTCACCTCCCTCTCCTCATCCGTACGCAGCGGCTGAAGCTACCCCTCCCTAGCGCCGCCTGCCATCCCCAGCCGGGCTCCTGACTGAGCGGGTGTCCGGGTGTCAGCCGCTGAGAGCGGCTCGCGGGCTGCGTGACTGAAGACACGTAGTAGAACTCAGTCGTCGTTAATCTTAGCTGTGCGGACCGGTCTGATCTGCCAGAGGACTGCCTCTTCTCAGGGGTCAGTGGGGGTGGGGGGGGGAGAGCGCTTTGCGGCTAATCTCTGGAAGGCAATCAGGAAACAATCCTGGAGAAAACCAATCAAGAGCACACCTCCACGTCTCACTGTGTGGAAGCTTTCCCTCCCGGGGGAAATACTGGGATTTGAGCGAGCACGATTTTGATATTGATAATGATAATGATGCTCACTGAACGCTGGCCGACGCTATAGACTTAGGCCCCGTCCCAATGCCTCCCTTAACCCTAGATCTTTGCCCTAACCCTAGATTTTGCGCGTTCTCGTGTAGGGGTAGGGTGTCCCATTACTGTAGGGAGCAAGGGGGGGGGGGGGGGGGGGAGTGCTATTTAGCCCTCATAATCAACCCTCAAAACGTAGTGAGGTCCGATGCAAGCTTAAAACGAAGTGGAAGATTTACCTTTGAGGGGCACTCCAGACCAAGTGGAGGTTTTGAGGGGGGGGGGGGGAAACAGGACAGGGCGTTAGAATAAGCGTTGTTGTGATGTGGAACAGAGGTGTTGGTGTCACTGACGTATTCTCACGTCAATAAGGACGTGGGTGGGTTGAGGTCGGGACAACGCAGCCAGCTGCTGTCTGTCACAGGCGGTGTTGTGGTCGTCTTGTTAGCGTCTGACCACACTCAGTGTAAACAAGTCTTTCCTGACTTAGTAATCCGACCTGAAAAGCCGCTACAGATTCAGGTCAGACACACACACACACACACACACACACACACACACACACACACACACACACACACACACACACACACACACACACACACACACACACACACACACACACACACACACACACACCTGTGGACAGGATTTTCCCAAATTCAAGGCCGAGAGGTTCCTTGGGTTCAAAGGAATGTCTTAATTATTAATGTACTTTTGTTTATTTAATTGATGTTGTGTTGATTTGCAACACAAGGGTTTTATATAGAACGCATGATTTAACACACACACACACACACACACACACACACACACACACACACACACACACACACACACACACGTAAGCACGCACACACACGATGCGGTGATCTGATTAAATTATCTAATTCCTGTTGACCACAATACCCCCATTTTTTCATTAAACGTAATAAAGTAGCACTTTGTAACCAAAATTAAAATCAGGATGTTACATCACTCCTGTAACACGCAGCCCTGCAGATTCACATGTGTTCTCTTGGGCCTGTCGGTGATTGCGTGGTGGTTTGTTTGTGTGTGTGTGTGTGTGTGTGCGCTTGTTCATATGTGTTTGTGTGTGTGTGTGTGTGTGTGTAACGTGTGACAGTAAAGGGAGTTAGGCGATGAGGGCGGGAGGGGGGGGGGGGGGGGTAGTGTCGTGGAGGGTTCACGGTGAATGTGTCATAACCGCCCTTATGGAGGAGGAATGTACGTTAGTGTTTCTGTAACCCCGCCCTCTTTCTCGGTTTCCTCCACCAATGGGAGCTCATCCAGAACCGGCAGTAAATCTGCACGCAGCTACACGCGCTTCTGCCAATGTTAATGTAATGTTAATGTAATGTTAATGTAATGTTAATGTACAAGATCCTTAAAAGAAAATACATTAAAAAAAAACACAACTGAAACCACAGGATTCTGAAGGCGACACCAGATCAGATGACATTATTAAACAACATCACATTACATTAACAAAGTTAATTGATCGTCTTTCCAGAATGATGGATGATGATACCGGAGCCCATTGGCCGTTGTTTTCAGCGGGTTGCCATGCCACCCAATCACTGGACCGCAACAGGCCAGGTGGAAGCAGGGCTAATGCGGTCATGTGACAACGTGACAACGGTAATCCGGTTAAATAACCCTGATTACAACATGTGTCGTCAGCCTGACCCCTCTTGGCCCCTCCTGGCCCCTCCTGGCCCCTCCTGGCCCCTCCTGGCCCCTCATGGCCCCTCCTGGCCCCTCCTGGCCCCTCCTGGCCCCTCTTGGCCCCTCTTGGCCCCTCCTGGCCCCTCTTGGCCCCTCTTGGCCCTGCCTGGCCCCTCTTGGCCCCTCCTGGCCCCTCTTGGCCCCACCTGGCCCCACCTGGCCCCACCTGGCCCCCTCCAGCCACACGTGGCGATGAGGCCATGCCTGGAAACACTCTTCAGAGAACATCTGTCCTCTCTCATCACCTGGTCTCTCCTCACCTGTCCTCTGCTCACCTGGTCTCTCCTCACCTGTCCTCTCTCATCACCTGGTCTCTCCTCACCTGTCCTCTGCTCACCTGGTCTCTCCTCACCTGTCCTCTCTCATCACCTGGTCTCTCCTCACCTGTCCTCTGCTCACCTGGTCTCTCCTCACCTGGTCTCTCCTCACCTGGTCTCTGCTCACCTGGTCTCTGCTCACCTGGTCTCTGCTCACCTGTCCTCTCTCCTCACCTGGTCTCTGCTCACCTGTCCTCTCCTCACCTGTCCTCTCCTCACCTGGTCTCTCCTCACCTGGTCTCTCCTCACCTGGTCTCTGCTCACCTGGTCTCTGCTCACCTGGTCTCTGCTCACCTGTCCTCTCTCCTCACCTGGTCTCTGCTCACCTGTCCTCTCCTCACCTGTCCTCTCCTCACCTGTCCTCTCCTCACCTGGTCTCTCCTCACCTGGTCTCTCTGCCTTAATACTTCTCTGATGATCGAGATGAGCCAGAATGGACGCTGTACTATTTGACCTGATGAAGCCCAGCTGTTCCTTGTCCCACGTTGGTCTGGTGGTGGTGTTACGTCAGCTGTTACTGGGTTATATCCTAACAACACTGAAGGTCACACCTGGTTACATCTGCCGTCTCTGTGCTTCACTGGTATGGAGCAAAAAAACGATTCAGTAATGTCAAAATGCCCCTTTTTTTTCCGTTTGCCTCCCATTCGAAATCCACTAAAAGTGGGTCTTATACAACGCACCACAGCAGTGCTTTTAAGGCCATGTGCGTCGTTATGAGGGAATGAGAAGCTGCTCCATCTGGGGGGGGGGGGGGGGGGGGGGGAGAGAGAGAGAGAGAGAGAGAGAGAGAGAGAGAGAGAGAGAGAGAGAGAGAGAGAGAGAGAGAGAGAGAGAGAGAGAGAGAGAGAGAGAGAGAGGGGGGGGGGGGGAAGAGAGGGCCTGCTGTGTGTGTGTTTCCCGTGCATAATAAGCAAACAGGGTTCCCAGTGAGAATATGATTCTCATGTGATGACTGTGTTTGTTTGCTTGACTGACTCGAGCAGCGAATGCGCTACGCTTTGACAGCGGGAGTGAGACGACAAGGACTCCATTGTCTCCATGACTGATCCATTCTGCCAACGGGTGAAGTCACCGCCTCATGCGTTTATACGTTTCACGAGGACAACATCTTTCAAAAGAAACAAACAATCACATAACAAACCGCTGAATGCTTCAGTGGACACGATTATTTTGGTATATTTAGTCATGTGTTTATTATTTCAGTGTTGTATCTGTTGTGACTATTCTGCGTGTGTTCCTGCAGCCCATTGTTAGCAGCGAGAGCGGTGGCTAGCAGCAAAAGAAAGCAGAAGCCAAAACAAGGACACGGCGAATCTGAGAGGGCAAGGTGCAGACCAAGAATAAATACCAGCAGAATCAAACCAGGCCTCGTTTCTGTTGGAGAGGAGAAGCCAACCAGCTCATTTATTCTGCCCAACTTTTCAACTGTGAGATCGGGTTAGCATAGCACACAAATCTATAAAACTACTACCTTATTAACTACTATCCTTACCGTCTACAGCACAGTTACATTTTAGTAAAAAAACTAAATTATTTTTTGTCTGTCGTTGACAGATGTCAGTGGCCTACAGCAGGAATGTGTGTGTGTGTGTGTTTATGTCCCCAGCAGCTCTCTGTTTAAGGCCCCTATGACTAACTAACCCTA
The DNA here is from genome assembly GCF_964030765.1 of Micromesistius poutassou. Lineage (NCBI taxonomy): Eukaryota > Metazoa > Chordata > Actinopteri > Gadiformes > Gadidae > Micromesistius > Micromesistius poutassou. The sequence goes on along the minus strand of NC_140280.1, from coordinate 725,412 downwards.
TAACTAACTAACCCTATAACTAACCCTAAAACCCCTCCAACTGAACTCTCTGAAGCTATGGGCGGGCCAGCACAGACAAAATGGCGGCCAAAGGAGTCAACCTTACCACATGTCTCAGTGCACAGTGACTTTACTGTACCTTGTTCAAACACCAGTGGTTATGAGAACGTTCCATCGTCGATTTTTGTATAAATGTATCAGGGCGTTAGGTTTGTCTTTATCTCTGCTTTATCCTCCCTCTCATTCTGTTGAATGGAGCACGTGTACAAACGTGAACATTCTCCATACTATGGAATGGTAACGAGCGAGATCTATTTTCTGACAAAATGCCAAACATTTTTTCAAAGCAGACGACAGCCATTGCTGGTGGCGGTGGAGTCTGTTAACGCAAACAAGCCTCTTGTTGTGTAACAGACGCTGGACTGAAGTACATGAACGTCCCTGTTTGAACTGGAGCGAGCAGGAACTGAGCAGTATGTCCCAGTAGCCTCAAACACAGCCGTTCACGAGTTCTCCCCTTTACCATGGAACCAGATCTAGTCCTTTACCATGGAACCAGATCTAGTCCTTTACCATGGAACCAGATCTAGTCCTTTACCATGGAACCAGATCTAGTCCTTTACCATGGAACCAGATCTAGTCCTTTACCATGGAACCAGATCTAGTCCTTTACCATGGAACCAGATCTAGTCCTTTACCATGGAACCAGATCTAGTCCTTTACCATGGAACCAGATCTAGTCCTTTACCATGGAACTAGATCTAGTCCTTTACCATGGAACCAGATCTAGTCCTTTACCATGGAACCAGATCTAGTCCTTTACCATGGAACCAGATCTAGTCCTTTACCATGGAACCAGATCTAGTCCTTTACCATGGAACCAGACCTCGTCTACAGGCTTCATTCAACGGTCACAGCCGCTCTGAGCCGCTCCCATTCCATTCATGCACCCGATGGCAAAGATAATCATTTAAAATGATTATAAGGTATTGTGTATAATCAGTCTGAGCTCTGTTCAGACTAAGCCCTCTCAGATGCTACAGCATAGCTTCCATTTCAATTTGGCTGCGTAAATGTGTCAGGCATAAATCATGCTTAACTAAAAGGTGCAGATGCAGCAAGTTCCCCCGCTACAACGAAATGTATTGAGTACAACGTTTATGGACCCTTACAGAGGCTGGTGGCACAACAGACTAATCCAGGAACCCAGTGGCTGTGTCTCACCCCATGTATAGGAGAATCTGGTATTATTCAAAAAACGAATTAAGAAATTAACAAAACTTAATATAATAAAACATTTAAATAAGGCCAAATAAGTTTGGCATTTTCCAAAAAAAAGGAAAAACATAGACGCATGGTAGGCACCTTAACATTACTTAAAAAGGGCTATAATATTAAATCCATTTTTTTTTTTCCCAAGTTTTTAAGTTTATATTTAAGATTGAACTGCGCAAGCATATGGATTAGATACAATATATCCACATCAACAACGAGGTACGGTAGAAACGTTTCCCCTGATAGCCCGTCCATTTGGTTAAGTAGTTGAAAGGTGAGCAGCTTGACTCACTGTTTGTTCTTGGAAATGATCTAAGCCATTCCTGAAAACACGGTCAACATGATCAGCTCTGGGACTGCTGTGCCAGGC
>NC_140280.1:698767-718767 GCF_964030765.1 Micromesistius poutassou | reverse complement strand
GAGGACACCATGAGGACAAGAGGACATCTTGTCCTCATGCGACGCTGGACTGTGATCCAGCGTCGCAGCGCTGGATCACAGTCGACGCGCTGGACTACAGAGGGGAGGAAACTAACGACGTATCGGGAGACTGAGTGGATAGTAATATGGGATGAGACACTGAGAGAGACGGCTGAAACTCGTCTGGTTAAACTACGACCGCTACGTCTGATAAAAGGTGTCCATCAAGCTCTCTTTGACTCCGTCTCTCTCCTCCGTCCCTTCATCTCTCTCCTGGTCTGTCGGTCATTCTTCTGTAGTGAGCAGCTTGACTCCCTGTTGCACTCATCAAGCTCTGACCTACTACCACCCCACCCACGCACGCACGCACGCACGCACGCACACAAAATTTGACTACAATAATTTGCGTAGAGCCATGAAACCCTACGCATTATGCACGCGCACACACACCAAACTCACTGTCACACACACACACCTTTGTGCTTCAGCCTCAGAGAACTGAGTCAGCGAAGGCTGGGAGGCTCAGAGGCTCAGAGGCTCAGAGGCTCAGTGCAGACACACAGCCTCTTACTGCCGTCAGCACAACCAGAACGAGGCCCAGGAGTGAGAGCTGGACCCTTCCAGCGCTCTGTCAATCTGCATCCTGTTTGCCGGATGCCATGGATGACTAGTTATGCCACCGATGCCCAGAATGACACTAATCGACGTCAATGCGATTCAGGGTTCAGGAGAGGCAGTAAACACGCATGGCAAGAACGTGAGCAATGCCGAGAGAGACACGGTTTCATTTCGAGCCATTTGCAAGGCTGCTTCCATAAATAATAATAAATAATATTCACCCATGAATATCTAATTCGATAAATCTAAAATCAAGCTAACAAAGCCATTTAGCAGTCTGAATGGCTTTGTCATCTGATTAAATATATATTATAATTTATTTTTTTTATTATTATTTTTAAAAACCTCTTGTATAACACTTTGCCATCTAGTGCATCTATAATAGCTGTCCAGACTGCAGTGGGTTCATCTGCTTCAGTTCCATGTCTGTGGTATAGTGCAGCAACTGGTGCACACCTGACCGAGCTGTCGGGAAACGGAGATCACACCTTCACCGCTTCCTTCTGGGCCCCTTGTTCCTCTGTTGAGGTTGGAGAGTGTTAGGGGCTCAGGGTTACTCTGTTAGGGGCTCAGGGTTACTCTGTTGAGGTTGGAGGGCTCAGTGATCTTTTGTTGTGGCTTGACTTGAAGATGAACAAATCCTCTGCAACGTGACATTTCAGGTTCTGCAGGTGAAAGTGCTATTCAGGACTAGAAGCAGAGCTGCAACAGCCTATGAAAGCTGGTGTCTTTAGCCTTCACCGTTTCAACATCAAACAACACTAGTCCGAGCAGGTCCATTTATTTTACACAGCAGGAATACCTAAAGGACAAATCCTGTTTCATGTGTGTCATCTAATACAAGTCATCTGCCTGGGTCCTGGGAGGCGTTCAGGGCCCCTGTGAACGCCAGAAACAAGTTAGACCCTGCTGTATCCAGACCAGTGCTGACACAGGGCAGAAACATCTGGTAGTCAATGCGTTCTCAGGAAAATCAATATGAATGCTGTGTAAACAGAGCTTTAGGTCAACACTGTGTGGTTTCGTCAGGGTAGGCAACAGGCCAAAAAACACCACCCCTCCACTGCCTTTTACACAGCTCGTTTTAAACGTTCAAAAAAAACAGGTCTCTTTATTTGGACATGCATCGTTAGGGTGAGACAGTATCAGGTAAATGCAAACATAACTAGCTCCAAAATAACAGCGGAAGCAATAAAGTGTGTTGCCGTGTTGGCACATGATGCGCTATTGTTCCTAGATTGATTTATAGTAGAACTAGTTTGGCATGTTGCATGTTACTGCTTCCTATCAAACTTGGCAACCACACACACACATTAGAACGACAACGGAAACATGCAACGTCAAGGAGCTGAAGAGTCCAGTTTCATAACATTACCAATAGTCAAATATCAGTCAAATGGTTGATGAAATAAAACAAAGCCCATCTTCGCAGTTCCTCTAAGCTACTGACTACTAACAACTGAACCCTCTGAGCTAGTATCTATACACTAAGCTAGTATCTATACAGCGACTACAGCTGACTACGAACAACTGAACCCTCTGAGCTAGTATCTATACACTAAGCTAGTGTCTATACAGCGACTACAGCTGACTACGAACAACTGAACCCTTTCGGGAATTCCTTTTGTTTTTGAAATTGCAAACGGTACTCACGACCCACAATCCTCAGGCCGCTTCGGAACATGTTTGGAAGCGGTATTCCCAGGTGGAAGAGCACCATGGGAGCAGCCACCGCTGTAGCAACAGGCTCGCAATGTGGCAGCAGGCAGGTAGGACGCGACGCGCACACGCGCCTGGTCGCCCTGTAATGGCGGAATAGGACCGCTATTCTCCAGGAGACCCCGACTGTTTGTTTTTGGCGGTGAACTTTGCTCTTTGTTTTAGAGTGAGCTGTGTTTTTTTTAAACCTCCCTTTTCAGGTGAGCAATCAGGGACTGACAGTTAATTGTTCAATTCCACACACAAAAACCAATTAGTGAGAGTATGTTTATCTTAGATTAGTATGTTTACCTTAGATTAGTATATGCTACACCTGAACCTCCTAAGATGGCTCAATTTGATTGGTTCGCAATCTCGGGATATCGGGCGATATCCCGAGATTGAGATCTCAAACTGAGGATATTGTTTTCATTGCGTAACGGTCGTCTCGTCACGCTAATAAAAACAAATAAACCCGGGTCAGGGTCAGGGTCAGGGTCAGGGTTTTTAGCCATTCCCCACTATCCACTTCAACAGTTGACCCCTGACCTATAGAAAAGACTAGAATGAGAAGCTTTGTTTGCCAAGCTTATGGGCTGGCATTACGAAGAGCTTGATCAATTGATTGATTGGCTGATCACCAGATCAATCGACGACTTGAATAAGGAGAAACCCGCCACATGAAACAAAGATAAACATCACTATCTCTATCAATATTAAGGCACTTCAAAATCAAGCCTTTGCAAGGAGGCGAGACCCTTTATCCTCCGTTGACTTTGACATTTCCAAACATGGAGCGGGTGAGTGTATTTCAGAGAGCTGCACAGGACCCAGCCCAAACAGTTCTAGGGCTGCATAACGTACAGAGCAGCAGGTTCCACCGTAGTCCTGTCTCTAACCCTCTCTACAGCCGTCCCACTGCATACAACCTCTCCCACCTGTTGACAACGCTACGACAAGGTGAACGGCCCACAGAAATGTTCCAGTTTCTTTATAAAAAAGCCTGTATGGATCTCGTCGCGTGGGTGAATGAATGAACCCGCTCCCGTTGAACAGGTTTGCCTGTTTGAAGAGCGCCACAAGCACCCACTTAGAGTCGCTGGACAGGAAAGAGATACAGCGGAGGACACCGCAGGCCGGCCCCGCGCGCCGGCCAATCAAGGACAAAGAGTGGCTCCCCCTGAACGGCGAGGATGGGGAGGGCTCACTCTGTCCCCCCCCCCACAGACACACAAACAGAGGTCAGCCCCCACCCACCCCCCCACCCCCACCCACACTGGAGGTTTGTACTTTTCATGCAGAAGGCAAGTTGGACTACAGCTGCAACATTCCAGGCTTGAACAGGCTTTTGGAGAGGGTGCTGCTTATTGCACAGAATATGCATGTGGATTTGGAGGGAGGGGGAGGCTGAATGGAGAGCATGTGATTAGGATGAAACATGGGAGGTTGGGTAATAGGGGGGATCTGATGAAGTATGCAGTAGTGCATGTAGTGAAAGCCTAGAAGAAAAATTGCTTTTTCGATCTGCAAGACATACGAACATAAGAACAATACGGTTCATACCGTATCCAGGCAAAACAATTATATTCTTACTGCATTTTCAAACACACACACACACACACACACACACACACACACACGCACACGCACACGCACGCACGCACGCACGCTGAATGACATTAAGTGAAGTAAGAAGAGAATAGTGTAAACGCAGCGCATCTTGTGTGTTGAAGTCTGCTGATCTTGTCTGGGATGGGATGAACTACGCAAAGACTGTCAGTCTACACTGGATAGAGAAGACATTGAGCATTCAATCATATAAAACTCTCCATACCATCCCAGCATGCGTAGAATACCATCTACTGATGTATACAATTAAAATAAAATAATTTAAATAAATCAAGAATCCTCACAAATATTTAACATATTCAGAATATATAATAATAACTATTTTTGTCAACATCTAATTTCCTGTCATTATAAATTATAAGAATTTAAATAATTTCACTCGACCTCCCCTCGCTAATATTTTAATAATAATGAATAAATAAATAAATAAATCACTGGTACTGTCAAGCAGATCCAAAGTAAAACCACGTTGCAGTAACATTGATGAATCTACTGAGAAATGTGTTAATATTGCAAAAGACATGCATAACCCTTTTTAAAAAAAAATACAGTTAAAAAATGCATAAATAAAACTGCATAGCATATAATACAATTAAATACAAGCATCGTGTGAATGCCACACTGCAATTATATTACGCCGAAAGAGGAAGCAAGAGCCAGTCAAAATACACCGCGCTGTGACACTGCACCAATTACCGATGTCCAAAGAGGATGTTGCTCATAGAAATCGATACAAATCGTAGGCCTACATGTTTTTGGGGACCCACAGCTGCAGATCCAGAACGCACCTTGAACAGGCGGGGGGCTGGGGAGCAACACATTTATGAGTAGGAGGGGGTGGGGGGGGGGGGCGTTGCCATACAAAGAAAGCCGAGAATGGCCCAGGTTCGACATCTATTCTATGTGAAGCCTCTGCGCTCACATCCACACCAGCGTCTCCAAACCCCAGCACGCTCGAAGCATCCGTGACACTTCACGTTATCATGATAGTATCCGTTAGACGTTACAGATTATCAGTCTGAAGACGACTGAGATCTTTGACAATGTATTGAATAATGAGAACGTAATCAAAGCTTAACCATCGTTCGATTGGGTCTGTCCTCGCACGTCTGGGTCGCGGGCAGATGCATGCATGTATTATCGCGCAGACGTCTCCTCGTATGTCCCTCTGAGATAAGGGGAAAGGGAGAAGAGAAATTTACGCAAATCGCCCTGGCACGCTTTCCAAAGCGACATGCAACGGTTGACTTGATGCAAGGGGTGCCGATAGGATGCGACTAAATAAAATAAAAAAAATCGATCTAGTCTATGTTCTTGTTCTGACCACTGGCTACTAGCGACATGCTATACAGAAATATCGCTAGCCTAAACATCTTCTGCTAGCAGCAATACAGCCTCGTAAAAAAAAATAAAGCCTTCTTGAATAAATGACTTACCGTGTCGCCAAAACGCGGTTTAGTGTGCGGCACAATAGCGCGTCTCCATCACCGCGTCTGCCCTGAGCGCGGGCAGTCCTGTGACGGGGTTTTCAGGAATAAATAAACGGCTTCGGTAAACCGAGGGGGTATTGCAGTGCAATAACGCTGGCTAGCTAACAGCCATAATAACACGCCCATGCATTGCGTCACTCAACCCTGGCTCACATCACCGCGGGTGACAGAGCGAGGTGCGCGGGCCCGCGGCCGGCCACAGGACCAGGTACGCGCGCCCGAGCTGTCATTTGTTGCAGCGTGCGTGGCTGACGTCCGAACGGGGTGTGTGTGTGTGTGTGTGTGTGTGTGTGTGTGTGTGTGTGTGTGTGTGTGTGTGTGTGTGTGTGTGTGTGTCCCTTTTTGTAAACGTTTTAAGCTTATCCAAGTTTGGGATTAAATGAAAAAGGAGCATTCGTGGAACTCACTAAAAAAAAATGTGTCCACTTTAGCCAGCCCTGTGTGTGTGTGTGTGTGTGTGTGTGTGTGTGTGTGTGTGTGTGTGTGTGTGTGTGTGTGTGTGGATTGCTTTACTGAAAAGACTGGAAGCTGTATGCGTTGTTCCTCGGCTCCATTGCTGCCCTATAGTGCACCCTGCTGTCAGAGTGGCAATATCAGGCTTACTGTAGCCGTTTCTTGGAAGTCCGTGATGCTGGATTTACATTCATTTACGTCTTACGGTCTAAATCAATCAAAATGTCACATTTTAAAAGCGTCCTAGTTTCTGCTCCCGTATAGGGTCTAACGGCACTGGGCGCTATAGGATTGGATTTCGCTGTTACTACATGGACAACCTAAATCGAAGGCACTCTTGTAGGATAACGTTAAAGTCCTTTATTTAGCCATGGCTAATGCATTCAAATATCTTCCATTCAGTCAGGGTTAGGGTCATTAAACATGTTTGAACGCAACAGCCCAGGCTGAATTGGCATTTTAAAAGCTTGGATACATTGCACTAATAAACGTTCAATGCAAGGTATTTAGCTACGTAGTGGAATTACAAGCCCACTAATGCAATCCCATTCCCCTTAACAACCCCAAACTGAAAATAGACAAGGAATGCAATCCTGGCTGTGCTATTATTTATTTGACAGAGGCTGAGTCATGGCATTTGTAGAAAAATAAATTTAATACATTTGCTTAAGTTCTCTCCCACAATAAATAAACATTGCATTCCACGTAAGGAATTCAACTCGTTATGTTTTTCTTTTGCCTTAAAGACCTAACAGAGTCGTGTCTGTCTTTAGATGGAGAGTCATTGGTGAGAAAAGGGCACCAATTACATTTAAGTCAACACATACAACTGTGCACTTTTCAATACTGAAAATAAAGCAAAACGAAAAAAAAAAAAACACAGATAGTAGTGTTAAGTACCTACACTAAATGTGTATAAATTAGACAATAAAATAAAAGCAATTGATTAAAGCCTCCTCAAATAAAAGCATTTGAAAGACAAGACGACAAAAAAAACACAAAACTACTACTGCATCAAAACATGACAAAAAAAAAAAAAAAAAGATATATATATAAAAAAATGTGAAATTCTCCCCCCGCGCGCGCGTTACAACAACGGCAAACTGCCCGGCGGCGCCAGGATGATCCCGAACACGTAGAAGAGGCCCATGAGCAGGTTGAGCTTGGCGGTCTTCTGGGGGATGCGGGCGTAGCAGCGGCTCCGGAACTGCTTCTCCAGGGGGAAGGCCATGGGCAGCGTGAGCAGCGGCAGCGCCATGCTGATGCTGTAGTGCGTGGCCAGGACGCAGAACAGCACGTAGGGCACAAAGAGCAGCAGGTTGTACAGCACGTAGGACAGCGTGGGGCCCAGCAGGATGGCCAGCGTCACGATGCCCGCCTGCTTGTCCGAGTCCATGTCTCGGGTGTTGTTGCTGTGCAGGATGGCCTCCGTGTTGAGCGCCAGCGGCACGGCGTACACCAGCGGCAGCACCGACAGGTAGCCCACCTGCACGGCGTGGGCGAACATCACCGCCAGCGGGCCGAAGGTGATGAGGATCACCACGTCGCCCAGGGCCACGTACTTCAGACCGATACCTGAGGAGGGGGGGGAGGAGGCACAGACACAGGACACAGAGGTTGCATTTCTGTTTCTTTTATGATGGAAATATGTATTCTTTTTGGTGGCGCAAACGTTAATGATGTAAAATGTTACGCTGCGTTTCATGTCAGCGGTACCCACCTCCGGTGTACAAAAAGGAGCTGGAGAGTCCACCGAAGTAAATGAGGGCCAGGTGCTCGAGCCTCAGGGTGGACAGGAAGAAGAGCAGGGTGGCGCACAGGCAGCCCACCGAGTACAGCAGCGCGCCGAACATCACCACGTCCTGCGGCGCCAGGATCTCGTCCACCAGCGTCCGGTCGTCGCTCTTCTTGTGGTCGATGCCCTTGGAGAAGTCGTAGTAGGTGTTGACCAGGTTCCCCGCCCCGTGGACCACCAGCACGGCCACCGCGCACACCACCAGCACCAGCAGGTCCACCGAGCCCTCCAGCTTGTAGGCCAGGGCGCTGCCCAGGGCCACGGGCGTGAGCGAGGCGCTGAAGCTCCACGGCCGCAGCGCCAGCACGTAGGCAGCGCACTTGGTCCGCACGTCGGACGTCACCCGGGCCATCCGGGACATCTGCTGCGCGGCGCTGTAGCTGTGGCTCTGGACCGCGTCGTTCGCCCCCCCGGGCCATTGTTGACCATTGTGACCGTTTGAGCCAGCAAAGACAAACGTGTCTACCCTACTTGGTTTGTTGTCCTTCGCCATTGTTTCAAAGGGGGTCCGTCCAGGGTATCCGTGTGTCGGGGACGCCAACTGCCAAGTCCTATGACGAGCGAGAAAGGGGTCATGTTGAAACACACACACACACACACACACACGGCCGGACAAGAGCGTGGCTACAAGTGCGCAATCCGTTTACAATTGCAACACTAGTAGCGGACGTAGTTACATATTGACATTGCACTGAGTCAGCTCCTCTATCTATTTACTGACAGAGCCACTTGTGTTGTGGTCAATGCAGCAGTAATAGCGGACCGGGTTCCTAGACAGCGGGACTACTATGAGACTATCATAGTAGTATCTATGAGACTATCATATGAGTCTCTATGAGACTACTATGAGACTACTATGAGACTGTCATAGTCATAGTAGTAGAATTAGGCAACAAGAAGAAACTTGAGCAGGACAAAAAAAACAAACACGACATGCACGCAATTTAAAGTCAAATCACTAAAGGAGTCTTTCCCATGTGGGTCAAACCACAAAGCTGACCACTCAGATTAAAGGATTAACACCTCACTCACTAACTAGCGGCAGGAGAACCTTCACCGGGGGGACGGGGGGGCAGAGACAGCCGTCCTACACCGTACCTCGTCCGCGTCGGTGATCCGAGGTCCACTAGTTCATATGCAGGAGCATACCTCCGCGACCGCATCAAAACATGGGCACGGAGCGGGTCGTTGAGCCGGGCTACTACGTGTCAATTTAGAGGGTAATTCACCGCCCGATCACCGTTATCCCTGCACCAGGCTGACGCCATTTCCTACGACTCCCTCAGTGGTAACGTGGAACAAGTGTCGTGCGAAACGCGTCCCCTGGAACACAATGGTTCCGCCCTTCACAAAGTGTGATGACGGTCGTTGCCTTTTTGTCGAGCAGGTCGTTTCGGTGGTGCCCGGTGGGGTGTACAACGCGCAACGAACGTAACAGAGGGACTTTTCTTTCATTTTTTCAAGTTATTGACCACGGTTCAATCGTTTAAGAACTCTCTTATCAAACGCATTGATTGGTTTCATATCGACATCAACACTATATTAATTATGACATCCCTGTGGAGCTCTTTCATCGAACCCAGTTTTAGGTATAATGTAGATGCATAGACAGATACATTGAACCCGCTGAATATTCAAGTAGGCCTTTGAAAATCATGAATTTCGGCCCATATGAAAATAATTAAATCAAAGGTAATAATAAAAAATAAAAAAACCCGTATTTCTTCAGTAATAATTTAATTATCATACCAATCAATCAATTATCAATGAAAACAAAAAAGAAAAGACAAATGTACTTTTTTCTAAAAAAAAAAACATGAAATATGAACAAATTTACATTCTGCAAAAATCTGACAAGAAAATAACGCAGATTTATTCTGACGTCTTCGTCCTCTTTCCTTGACCACACCGTGCCCCGACCGAAGTAACGTGAGACCTCCAGACCAGGCACACTGCAAGGAAACGCACAGCAGCAGCAGCAGCAGCAGCAGCAGTCGAAAGTTACACAGAGCTGCAAACTTTGCTGCAGTCCTTCTACTAGGCGTGCAGAGACCGTCTGAACCCAGTCCACACACACCGGGATTCCTCTGCTTCTCCGTGTTTGTCGTGCAACTCGCAGCGGCTACAAAGGGATGGAATCAATGGACGAGCGTTAATATCCATCACAGAGGGTCTACCTTTCACCTATTTGTTGAGGGATTCGATATTCTGGGTGGTGATATCGCAACGATGGTGTATCACACACACACAAGTGTAAAGCAACACGGCTGGACATTTGCTACTACTGTGACTTTGCTCAGCGTTATATTTGCTGGGATGCAAGAAACCACCGCGTTTCCTTCTTGGAGATTAGAGGTATGATATAACGATTTATTTTTTCACGATATTAATAGTATGTATTAAAAAAAAAAAGGCAACTGAAACAAATCAGTGTTTGTGTAATATGCTATTACTTATTACCCTAACCCTAATGTATGTATTATTTTAAGAGTGTTTCAGAACTTTATGCAATTTCTTTCAAGGCAACATGGCTTAATAAGTGTACTACTCCCAAGACCTCTTGCCCCCAAACAACCAGCAAGCTCTGAGCTCAAGGAGTTGAGACTTCTCTACAGTAGACTTCCCCGGACCGTGAGTGGATCCGACTAGACTCCCCCGGGGATCCTTGGGAATGTCTGATGTTCGCACAACCGTTTCCTTGCAGCTTGTCTGTCAATGAAACCCCCCCAACTACAGTGAATGTATATAACGAAGAAGTATTATTTACAGTATTTGCACATGACAACATCCCCCTGGACTAGTATGTAACCCCAATTCCAAAGCAGATGTTAAAAAGTTCTGTTTATCTGGAAGAAAAAAAAAACCCGCATCAGTATACATTGGCAGTGTTTCCTCAGAGCGCACAGTGTGTGCGGTGTCAGAGTTAAACATGGCTCGCGTTCATCATGAAACTCAATGAACCCCTATGTAAAAAAAAAAAAAAGAAGAAGAAACAACTGAATGTGATTTAAATTTCGAGGAAAAAAATGCACAGTCCTTCATTTTTTGATGAACGTGTATTTTCTCAGCTAAAGCAGTAGGCTACGAATTGCATTATAAGCTGCAGAGACCAGGTGTATTTAGGACGACGTCTGGACGCCAGGGATTGGTGTTTATCCTTTAAAACCCATAAGACCAGAATAGAAGCCAGGTGTTTCTATTTGGAGTCACATTGGCCGCTTCAAAAAGGGGGCATCAGACATAACCTTTCTGTGAAAAGTATCATACTTAAAGCGCGGAATGTGCTTTTACTGCTGTCTAGGCTTCCTTTTTTTTTTTTTTTTTTCCACGAGACGGAAAGCCGTCGCATGAAAGTGCTTAAAGTAGGATGATATACACACACGACCAGGGTTCTGAAAAAACTGAGAAGGAGTGTAGGGCTAGGCCTACTATACGCCCGCAGGCTCTGAAATAACAGAGTGTGTTATATGGCCGCAGTAAGAATAACTCATGCACAACCCACAGTATCCTCAAGTTGAGAAATACTTTGTATTAACATCCAACGGACTCCTCCAGGCAGTCACACGCACGGGACTAAAGTTGTTTTTATGCGTTCTTGCGCGCACTGCCTCCAGATTCCTTTGTTCGACCTCGGGTGTCGAAGTTGTGCAATTCGTTTCGAGTTCCGACCGCCGACGGTTTAGCCGCCCTCCATCCATCAAAGTCCACCCCCGCCACAGTTTAGAGGTGGTTGAACAAGCGTCTCTCTTTGTCCAAGGAAGAAGCTCACGGCAGCGTGCTCCTCATCGGCATCCGCAGAGAGGCCCGTTCCCACGTGCTCCACCTGTCCCGCAGCAAGCGGTACACCCTCACCCCGGAGCAACTCAAGTGGGACCAGTTCAAGCTCACGTACAAGTACGTCTCTCTCTGTGTGTGTGTGTGTGTGTGTGTGTGTGTGTGTGTGTGTGTGTGTGTGTGTGTGTGTGTGTGTGTGTGTGTGTGTGTGTGTGTGTGTGTGTGTGTGTGTGTGTGTGTTGACCCTCGCGTTAACCTGTGCTCATCCCAGAGGAGACACCAGATGAAAAACAGCCGGGGGGGAGAAACCTTGGGAAAGTTTGCAGAGAGGAATCCACGTCGACCGACTGTGTTGTTTTGTAATCACTTCTTGGCGGGTTTGTAGTGTGTCGTTACATGACGATCGATGCTGTCTCTAAGCCAAGAGATCATATAGATATAATGTATAGTTTATAGAGTATAATGGCATATAACGGTACAATGGAGGAGTAGATTATATGTTTGTTATGTTGTGATTGCACTTCATACATTGTCTGGAAGTGGTACGAGTGTATATTTCCCAAAGCGTACTTATAATAAATGAAACACAACGAAGATGAACATTTGTTTATTGTTTTAACACGAATGTGTCTTTTGAGATAACTACATACAAATGTTGTTGTTTTTCGCCCAGATTGCTGTCATTTCCGACCAATTCGATAAACGCCAGTGAGACGCGGCGGGGCTTCTACAAGGCGTTCGGGCTGTGGAGCGACGTCTCCCCGTTCAGCTTCAGAGAGGTGCCGGCTGACCAAGACGCAGACATCAAAATAGGTAGGCCTGCATATCCCTCCCAGGCACCGCGGCTGGCCCAACATGGCAACACGCTTCGCTGATGGGATTATAATGACTCCTGCAGAGCTCTTCATTTGAACATTTGATACATTTGGCAATATTGGGTGCCATTCCAGAATTGTGAATTATGTGGTCTCTCTGTGTGTGTGTGTGTGTGTGTGTGTGTGTGTGTGTGTGTGTGTGTGTGTGTGTGTGTGTGTGTGTGTGTGACTAGTAGACCAACTATTGCCGCCAACATAATAACAATCATTTATATTCCATTATAACATTTGTATCGAGTGTGGTGGTGATCCTGCAAAGGCAAGACAAAACACCATATTTCATTTGAGCTTTCTAGGGCCATGATCAATACATCATACATGTGATTACTTTCACATATTGTTAAAGTATAACCCTATACAGGTCGGAATATCGATTTCAGGCTCAATTTCCTTTATGCTTCATGTCACTCTTAACCCTCCGTCCAACATCATCACTACCAGTAATGTTTTCTTTTGACCTTAGAAAAAAACGGGTACGATTTCACTCGCCCACACGTGATTAGACGGTGAGTGTTGCCTGAGGGGAGAACGTCTTGTATTGCGCTGAGCGGTCCCTCCTCTCTCCTCTCTCCTCTCTCCTCGCTGCGTTGGCAGGCTTCTACCCCGTCAACCACACAGACTGCCTGCAGTCCTACCTGCACCACTGCTTCGACGGAGTCACCGGAGAGCTGGCCCACGCCTTCTTCCCCCCCACCGGGGAGATCCACTTCGACGACGACGAGTACTGGATTCTGGGAAACATGCGCTACAGCTGGAAAAAAGGTAACCCTGGCGACTCGGGTTTATAACCGCTGCGGGTGGAACAGAAGGCCGTCGCCCCCCCGAGGCGTCCCACAGGCCGAGGGCCCGCTGGGCAGCAGCGGCGGGGGGCTCGTGTCAGACAGGACCGGTGTAACGTTTGGTCAACCCGTGTGTGCTCAGGGGTGTGGCTGACGGACCTGGTCCACGTGGCCGTGCACGAGATCGGCCACGCCCTGGGACTCATGCACTCCCTGAACGCCAACGCCATCATGCACCTGAACGCAACCCTGACCGGCCGCAAGCTCATCACCCAGGACGAGGTGTGGGGTCTGCACCGGCTGTACGGTACGTCTCAGCAGGACCTCTGCTCGCTAGAACCATGCAGCAGGACCTCTGCTCACTAGGACCACGGGCTCCATGCAGACGCAAGAGCAGCAGCAGCAGCAGCAGCAGCAGCAGCAGGAGATGTGGCCGTGAATACGCATGCATGCTCCCCTTTTTGGGAGTGCGTTTGGAAGGAATCTATTATTCATCCGTTCTTTCGCAATGTCTATTTTTTTTGCAAGAACGATGAAATATGGTTATTATATTATTAAAAGCATTTGAAAGAGCCTGAGACAGCATGTGTATCCGGGGCCTCGTCATTAAAGTACACCAATCAAACATGTCTAGCTGGGACCAGGACCAGATGGGAGCACTATTCAGAAGCCGACTTCCCAACGCCAACGTGGCCTTAATAAACACTGTGTGTAAACTGTACTTGTGAGTCATCATGACAGTGTACTTCAGTGAGTCCATGTTCCCGCTGGAGGCAAAAGCACATCCCCGTGCCAAATTCTTTAGCTGCAGATTCAAGTTACCGATACTTAACTCTCGCGATGTTTCCCATTTTTCTCTTCCAAACACCCCCCCCGCCCCCCCCGCCCCCACCCTCCCCCAACCCCAGGATGCTTGGACCGCTTATTTATCTGTCCGGCCTGGGCCCGGAAAGGCTATTGCGACAGCAAGCGCAGACTCATGAAGAAGCACTGCCCCTCCAGCTGTGATTTCTGTTACGGTAAGATAGAGCGCAGAGTGGGCCCAGAGGAGGGAGAGCGCTCTCTCTCTCTTTTTTTTCTCTCTATCCCTCTCTCTCTCTCTTGCTCTTTTTCACTCTCTCTCTCTCTCTCTGTCTCTCTCTCTTGCTCTTTTTCACTCACACTCTCTCTGTCTCTCTCTCTTGCTCTTTTTCACTCACACTCTCTCTCTCTCTCTCTCTCTCTCTCCTTTTCTCTCTCTCTCCCTCTCCCTTTTTCTCTCTCTCCCTCTCCCTTTTTCTCTCTCTCTCTCTCTCTCTCTCTCTCGCTCTCTCTCTCTCTCTCTCTCAGAGCCACTGAACCGCTGTCTGCCAACGGAGCAGTTGGAGCCAGTTGGAGCCCCCTCCATTCAGCCCTGGAGAGGAGTGGGAGGCTGGGGGGGGAGGGAGGGGGGGAGGGAGGCACAGCCAGGGCTGTTCAGAGAGATTAGCAACTAACTGTTAGGAAATATGCAATAGGAATAACTCATATTCTATTATATCCACTCATATCCAGAGTAAGGCCAACAGGATGAATCCAGCCGGGATATAGAGACACGCTGACTGTGCTCAGTGGCAGTGGGACACCTGGACGCGGGCCGCTGGTCAGGCTCGGGAAGTCCTCTCGGTTGACTCCGGAGCCACACGGCCGTGCACGTCCTCCCCGTTGCAGTGTTGCAGTGTTGGGGTTTATTCCTCGTTTCTCTAACAAGGGACAGTGCGGAGAGAGGCAGAGCAAGAGGATACAATCCCTGGCTCAGAGTAATCTGTTCCCCATTGTTGATTGGGAGACGTACGGCTGTGGAAAATTCCTGAGTGACTCCAAACCGCTGGAATTTCAGACTGTGGCTTGAGGGTTTGAGACGCACAGGGTCAATTCAATCTTTTGCAGAATTATCCGGAGCAAAGCCCTTTTTTTTTTTTTTTTTTTTTTAAGGAGGCTTTGCGCTGATCATAACAAGGTGTCTTATCGACGCGACCGTCCGGCCTGCTCGCGTTGTGCCAACCGTGGCGAACGGAAACGGCTGCGGCGGCCTGCGTGAGGAGGGCCGGGGCTCGTGGGGCTCCTCATAAAGACGGCGGCCAGTGGTTTTCATTTTTGCACAGTGCAGACCAGAGGCTTGTCTCTTTTTGCTCCAGACTTATTAACATTCTCAGACTTTTAATTTACCGCAAGATCTCTAGACAATGACCTAGTGGCAATTATCCAATTCTAGACCTCGCGGTCGGGAAGGGCTGAGTCTAGAGTTTACGGTATACAGTATCGCTTACCGTGTCCCGGTCTTACCCGTCTTTTTCCGATGTTTAAACGGCTTATTGTTCCGTTGATTCTGTAATGGTCCGTCAACTCATTCGATATCCAAAGTGTGTTGTCTTGAATATTAGCAGACAACTCCACCAAAAATATCCTACTGCTCCAATTTGGAAGCTTGTGGATCTATAAGTCTATACGTCTGTTTTACGGCCTGATGATTAAGAATTACACCATGAAGAACCTGTTCCAATATATATATAGGCCTATTCTATATAATATGTACATTCTATCTGTAACTCGGCACCTCGTTTGCCCGAGACTTTTTCATTCATGAATGGTCCTCTAGAAGCTCAGATGCCTGCAGTAAGACGTCCCACGCTGGAGAAAGACCTTTACAACCTCCTACCTCCTTTTCATCCCCAGAATTCCCCTTCCCCACGGTGGCCGCCACGCCCACCCCTCCACGGACCAAGACCAAGCTGGTGGCTGAGGGCAGGAACCTGACCTTTCGATGTGGGAAGAAAATCGCCTCAAAGAAAGGCAAAGTGTCGTGAGTGTTGAGCTTCTTCTCGTCTTCATCCGTCTTCCATCAGAGTAGCCTTATTTTAGTTCAACGTATGCAGCGAACTTGCGTATTGTTGTATATTATATGACGTTAGTCTTCATGCTACTGTGCTTTTTATCCTATTGTGCTTTGCACTTTGTTGTATTTTGTTTTCTTGTATCACTTCTCTTTATATCGCTGTTATAACTGTTGCACAGCAATTTCCCTCGGGATAAATAAAGCTTCTTGAATCTTGAATCTTGAAATAACCCCCTCGTACCGTGGACCGGTTAGTCGTAGGGCGTTTCTCATGCTCGTGTTTTCCGCTCAGCTGGTACAAAGACGGGGAGCTGCTGGAGTACTCCCGCCCGGGCTACATCCTGCTGAAGGACGACAACATCAGCATCACGGCCAACGCCATCAACGAGGGCACGTACACCTGCGTGGTCCGGAAAAAGAACAAGACGCTCACCACCTACTCCTGGAGGGTCCGCGTGCGCTTCTGAGTGGGGGGGTCGGGAGGGGAGGGGGGGGGGACACGCCCACCACGCCCACGCGCTCCGCCCGCGACGCGCACACGCAAACGACGCACACGGCGGCTTCTTGAGTCGGGAGGACTTTTCATTTCATTCACCGGGGGCACATATTTCAGTTTTTTAAGTTTTCATTTCTGTATCTTTACGTTCCGTGTCTCTCTCTCTCTGCCCGGCGGGGGCAGTTGTGAGTCCAGGATGGAACCCAGGGCTCCACTCTGCAGACGACTCGCTAGGGGCCAGTGACGGACGCCAGCCACAGGGGTTGAAGTTCTGCCCTGCAGGACGGTGGTTCAAACCGCCCGTGGCCTAACGTGATGTTTACAGGAGGTCATTGGTGCTAAACGCAATCCCTATATTACTAGATGAGACCTGATGAACTGCTGCAATCAAAACGGAAGACCATTTGTACGTATTTGTTTCATGTGATACACGTCTGTGTGTTAAGTACTGTTTGTATTGTCTCTGAGGCGAGGCCGAAAACACATTTCCATCCCAGGCTGGACAATAAGTTGTATTCTAACTGTAATTTGTATAAATGCATCTTCACATTTCAACAATAAACCTTTGTGAAGGGCTTTGGTGCATTTGCGTTATTTACTGGTGAACGTCTCCACTCCCAACAGTCCTCCAGTATTTCCACTGTAGGTTATAAACCCACAATAAAGCGACCCTGGATGGATGCACGTTGGGTCTGGAGTCCAACGCCCGTGGAGCTCCTGGGCGCCTCCATATGGAAGGCCTCAGTCTCTCACATTACTACCGTCCACAGACGGCGCCAGGCGCCGGCGCCCGCGCCGCGGCCCAGCAGCTCGCCCCACAGCGCCGCCTCTTTCCATGCCCGCTCAACATCAGGTGCAATAACTCACCGGAGGGGCCCTGGGGTTAAGGACGTCAAATCAAAACTAATGCATGCAAATGGCTCGTTTTCTCTGTGCCAGAAACGAATGACGCAAGGAGAGAGAGAGACGTCACTGCGCAGACACGCGCACCTTTCTGTAAAATTGTTATATCACTATCACAATTATTATCATCATCATTATCCCTGTGCTGATTTTTTCCAGCTACGCAACAATAGGCAAAGTAAATAAATAGACAGCTGTGATGCATAATGTGGAGGACCAATGGCAGAGCCTGGACAATCTCTCTCTCTCTCTCTCTCTCTCCCACAACAGAACAAAGCACTGAGAGAAAGCGCTGAGAATGACATCACCTCTGGACGGCTACCACCCAGCTGGGTTCAAGGCACCACTTCTTTCACCTTGATTTTGGAGCGCATTTTCCCTTCTCTGGCAGCAGCTGTCTGTTTGCAAAGCACAGATTCATAAAAAAACATGGCAGACCAAATAAAGTCTCAAACTTTATTACTTGCAAAAACATTGCCTGCCCCCCCCCCCCCCCAGCCCTGTCCACTCTGGCTGGCTCGATGGCCGACAGCCATAAAGTAAATATCGGTACAATTATGTTGGGTGGAAAAACGTTCTTGATGATACATCATTATACAGTAGCTCCAGCAAGTCAGGAAATTCCAACCTTTTTAAAATCTGGTCCTCACGTACGGGTAAAAAAAAACAAAAAGTACATTAAAGTAAACTCAAACTACAGGAGACGCAAAGGGCTGGGACCCTCGTCCTCGGTCTACGACCATCCTCATCTACGACAGACAAAAAAATAAGATCTCTCCACTTTCTGAAAAAGGTTTGAACAACAGCCTACAGTTAATTAAAAATAAGTAGTAGGGCCCGGAGCTAACCAAGCACACCAAGCAGTGAGGAGGAGGAGACACTAGGGACCACTACCAGGTGTGACCACTACGAGGTGTGACCACTACGAGGTGTGCCCCACCACCGCCGCCCCGCCCTCTCTCCCTTCCTGCTCTTCCAGACCGAGGTGCTACCGCCGGATCGGCAGCATTGTGTCTGTGGGCTCAGAACTTGAGGCTGAAGCCCGGGCCCACGGCCGAGGCGCCCTGGTTGCTGGTGGTCAGGTGGAAGCCCGTGTCCTTCAGGTCGTCGTCCCCCTGGTGGAGCAGACACAGAGCGGTCAGTCACATCACAGCGGAGCTCTGCTCCGTTACAACAACACCGTTCTGGTTCTTATTCTAGTACGAAGGCGGAGTCACGCCTCTGTGTGTGACTCAGGCTTAAGAGTTGGAACGGGACGGCGTCTGAGCGCTGGCCCTGGTGGGGACGTCCTGTGTGGCCCTCTGGTGAACGCATCAGGGGCCCCAACACCCACGGCCCTCATGGAAACACAGAGCAACAGCACCGGCCCACAGTCAGTGTGGGCTGTCTTCACCATCAGAGGGACGGTGGGATGTCTTCACCATCAGAGGGACGGTGGGATGTCTTCACCATCAGAGGGACGGTGGGATGTCTTCACCATCAGAGGGACGGTGGGATGTCTTCACCATCAGAGGGACGGTGGGATGTCTTCACCATCAGAGGGACGGTGGGATGTCTTCACCATCAGAGGGACGGTGGGATGCGTTTACCAGATGGGATGCATGTTTTATGATAGAGTGGTGGTGGTGGTGGTGGTGGTGATGATGGAGTGGTGGTGGTAGTGGTGGTGGTGGTGGTGACAGAGTGGTGGTGGTGGTGATGGAGTGGTGGTGGTGGTGGTGTGACGGAGTGGTGGTGGTGGTGGTGGTGTGACAGAGTGGTGGTGTGACAGAGTGGTGGTGGTGATGGAGTGGTGGTGGTGGTGTGTCAGAGTGGTGGTGGTGGTGTGACAGAGTGGTGGTGGTAGTGTGACAGAGTGGTGGTGGTGGTAGTGTGACAGAGTGGTGGTGGTGGTGGTGACGTAGTGGTAGTGGTAGTGGTGGAGGTGGTGGTGGTGACGTAGTGGTAGTGGTGGAGGTGGTGACGTAGTGGTAGTGGTGGAGGTGGTGGTCTTACCAGCTGACTGTAGCCCAGCCCTCCCTCGGGGGGCCGCGGGCTGCTGCCCCTCTTGACGCGCTGCTGCTCGCTCTTGGCCGGCCAGGTGGGGAACATGGACGGCTCGATGGGCAGAGGGGACTCCTGGAAGTACTCGTGCTTCAGGCCCTCGTCAGACAGGACCCTCTTACTGGGGCAGTAGGTCAGGAACCTGAGGAGGGGGGGGGAACAGACCGTCAGGAGGAGGAGGAGGAGGAGGAGGCAGTGGCTGGAGGTCTGGTTGGAGCAGCGGTGGAGCGTGCGGACTGGGCCGTGTACACAGAGGCAAGAGAGCCACGACCACGGGTGGACCGCCGAGCTGCTTCATGTGCTGCGGGAACCTAGCCCGGCTGTCCCCAGACCCAGCTCAGTGGTAGACTGAGCTCAGTGGTAGACTGAGCTCGGTGGTAGACTGAGCTCGGTGGTAGACTGAGCTCAGTGGTAGACTGAGCTCAGTGGTAGACTGAGCTCGGTGGTAGACTGAGCTCGGTGGTAGACTGAGCTCAGTGGTAGACTGAGCTCGGTGGTAGACTGAGCTCGGTGGTAGATTGAGCTCGGTGGTAGACTGAGCTCAGTGGTAGACTGAGCTCGGTGGTAGACTGAGCTCGGTGGTAGACTGAGCT
>NC_140280.1:675379-698567 GCF_964030765.1 Micromesistius poutassou | reverse complement strand
CTAGCTGGGACCAGGACCAGATGGGAGCACTATTCAGAAGCCGACTTCCCAACGCCAACGTGGCCTTAATAAACACTGTGTGTAAACTGTACTTGTGAGTCATCATGACAGTGTACTTCAGTGAGTCCATGTTCCCGCTGGAGGCAAAAGCACATCCCCGTGCCAAATTCTTTAGCTGCAGATTCAAGTTACCGATACTTAACTCTCGCGATGTTTCCCATTTTTCTCTTCCAAACACCCCCCCCCCCCCCCCCCCCCCCCCCCCCCCCCCCCCCCCCCCCGCCCCCACCCTCCCCCCCCCCCCAACCCCAGGATGCTTGGACCGCTTATTTATCTGTCCGGCCTGGGCCCGGAAAGGCTATTGCGACAGCAAGCGCAGACTCATGAAGAAGCACTGCCCCTCCAGCTGTGATTTCTGTTACGGTAAGATAGAGCGCAGAGTGGGCCCAGAGGAGGGAGAGCTCTCTCTCTCTCTCTCTCTCCCTATCCATCCAGCTCTCTCTCTCTTTTTTCACTCTATCCCTCTCTCTCTGTCTCTCTCGCTTGCTCTTTTTCACCCTATCCCTCCCTCTCTCTCTCTCTCTCTCTCCCTCTCCCCTTTTCTCTCTCCCTCTCCCCTTTTCTCTCTCTCTCTCCTTTTTTTTTCTCTCTCTCTCTCCCTCTCCCTCTCTCTCTCTCTTTTTTCACTCTCTCTCTCTCTCTCTCTCTCTCTCTCTCTCTCTCTCTCAGCCACTGAACCGCTGTCTGCCAACGGAGCAGTTGGAGCCAGTTGGAGCCCCCTCCATTCAGCCCTGGAGAGGAGTGGGAGGCTGGGGGGGGAGGGAGGGGGGGGGAGGGAGGCACAGCCAGGGCTGTTCAGAGAGATTAGCAACTAACTGTTAGGAAATATGCAATAGGAATAACTCATATTCTATTATATCCACTCATATCCAGAGTAAGGCCAACAGGATGAATCCAGCCGGGATATAGAGACACGCTGACTGTGCTCTGTGGCAGTGGGACACCTGGACGGGGACGCGGGCCGCTGGTCAGGCTCGGGAAGTCCTCTCGGTTGACTCCGGAGCCACACGGCCGTGCACGTCCTCCCCGTTGCAGTGTTGCAGTGTTGGGGTTTATTCCTCGTTTCTCTAACAAGGGACAGTGCGGAGAGAGGCAGAGCAAGAGGATACAATCCCTGGCTCAGAGTTAATCTGTTCCCCATTGTTGATTGGGAGACGTACGGCTGTGGAAAATTCCTGAGTGACTCCAAACCGCTGGAATTTCAGACTGTGGCTTGAGGGTTTGAGACGCACAGGGTCAATTCAATCTTTTGCAGAATTATCCGGAGCAAAGCCCTTTTTTTTTTTTTTTTTTTTTAAGGAGGCTTTGCGCTGATCATAACAAGGTGTCTTATCGACGCGACCGTCGGCCTGCTCGCGTTGTGCCAACCGTGGCGAACGGAAACGGCCTGCGGCGGCCTGCGTGAGGAGGGCCGGGGCTCGTGGGGCTCCTCATAAAGACGGCGGCCAGTGGTTTTCATTTTTGCACAGTGCAGACCAGAGGCTTGTCTCTTTTTGCTCCAGACTTATTAACATTCTCAGACTTTTAATTTACCGCAAGATCTCTAGACAATGACCTAGTGGCAATTATCCAATTCTAGACCTCGCGGTCGGGAAGGGCTGAGTCTAGAGTTTACGGTATACAGTATCGCTTACCGTGTCCCGGTCTTACCCGTCTTTTTCCGATGTTTAAACGGCTTATTGTTCCGTTGATTCTGTAATGGTCCGTCAACTCATTCGATATCCAAAGTGTGTTGTCTTGAATATTAGCAGACAACTCCACCAAACATATCCTACTGCTCCAATTTGGAAGCTTGTGGATCTATAAGTCTATACATCTGTTTTACGGCCTGATGATTAAGAATTACAAACCTGTTTCAATATATATAGGCCTATTCTATATAATATGTACATTCTATCTGTAACTCGGCACCTCGTTTGCCCGAGACTTTTTCATTCATGAATGGTCCTCTAGCAGCTCAGATGCCTGCAGTAAGACGTCCCACGCTGGAGAAAGACCTTTACAACCTCCTACCTCCTTTTCATCCCCAGAATTCCCCTTCCCCACGGTGGCCGCCACGCCCACCCCTCCACGGACCAAGACCAAGCTGGTGGCTGAGGGCAGGAACCTGACCTTTCGATGTGGGAAGAAAATCGCCTCAAAGAAAGGCAAAGTGTCGTGAGTGTTGAGCTTCTTCTCGTCTTCATCCGTCTTGCACCAGAGTTGAACCTTGTACCTAAATCACTATCACTTTAAACAATTGATCACTATATTTAGCTATATTTAGTTGTACTTATTTTAGTTCAACGTATGCAGCGAACTTGCGTATTGTTGTATATTATATATACCTACGTAAACTGTCATTTTTGTGGCATTGTTGCATTTAGTTGCTGTTGTAATTGATATGACGTTAGTCTTTATGCTACTGTGCTTTTTATCCTATTGTGCTTTGCACTTTGTTGTATTTTGTTTTCTTGTATTACTTCTCTTTATATCGCAACTGTTGCACAGCAATTTCCCTCTGGATAAATAAAGCTTCTTGAATCTTGAAATAACCCCCCCGTACCGTGGACCGGTTAGTCGTAGGGCGTTTCTCATGCTTGTGTTTTCCGCTCAGCTGGTACAAAGACGGGGAGCTGCTGGAGTACTCCCGCCCCGGCTACATCCTGCTGAAGGACGACAACATCAGCATCACGGCCAACGCCATCAACGAGGGCACGTACACCTGCGTGGTCCGGAAAAAGAACAAGACGCTCACCACCTACTCCTGGAGGGTCCGCGTGCGCTTCTGAGCGGGGGGGGGGGGTCGGGAGGGGAGGGGGGGGGGGACACGCCCACCACGCCTGCGCGCTCCGTCCGAGACGCGCACACGCAAACGACGCACACGGCGGCTTCTTGAGTCGGGAGGACTTTTCATTTCATTCACCGGGGGCACATATTTCTGTTTTTAAGTTTTCATTTCTGTATCTTTACGTTCCGTGTCTCTCTCTCTCTCTGCCCGGCGGGGGCAGTTGTGAGTCCAGGATGGAACCCAGGGCTCCACTCTGCAGACAACTCGCTAGGGGCCAGTGACGGACGTCAGCCACAGGGGTTGAAGTTCTGCCCTGCAGGACGGTGGTTCAAACCACCCGTGGCCTAACGTGATGTTTACAGGAGGTCATTGGTGCTAAATGCAATCCCTATATTACTAGATGAGACCTGATGAACTGCTGCAATCAAAACGGAAGACCATTTGTACGTATTTGTTTCATGTGATACACGTCTGTGTGTTAAGTACTGTTTGTATTGTCTCTGAGGCGAGGCCGAAAACACATTTCCATCCCAGGCTGGACAATAAGTTGTATTCTAACTGTAATTTGTATAAATGCATCTTCACATTTCAACAATAAACCTTTGTGAAGGGCTTTGGTGCGTTTGCGTTATTTACTGGTGAACGTCTCCACTCCCAACAGTCCTCCAGTATTTCCACTGTAGGTTTTATAAACCCACAATAAAGCGACACTGGATGGATGCACGTTGGGTCTGGAGTCCAACGCCCGTGGAGCTCCTGGGAAGGCCTCAGTCTCTCACATTACTACCGTCCACAGACGGCGCCAGGCGCCGGCGCCCGCGCCGCGGCCCAGCAGCTCGCCCCACAGCGCCGCCTCTTTCCATGCCCGCTCAACATCAGGTGCAATAACTCACCGGAGGGGCCCTGGGGTTAAGGACGTCAAATCAAAACTAATGCATGCAAATGGCTCGTTTTCTCTGTGCCAGAAACGAATGACGCAAGGAGAGAGAGAGACGTCACTGCGCAGACACGCGCACCTTTCTGTAAAATTGTTATATCACTATCACAATTATTATCATCATCATTATCCCTGTGCTGATTTTTTCCAGCTACGCAACAATAGGCAAAGTAAATAAATAGACAGCTGTGATGCATAATGTGGAGGACCAATGGCAGAGCCTGGACAATCTCTCTCTCTCCCTCTCGCTCTCTCTCTCTCCCACAACAGAACAAAGCACTGAGAGAAAGCGCTGAGAATGACATCACCTCTGGACGGCTACCACCCAGCTGGGTTCAAGGCACCACTTCTTTCACCTTGATTTTGGAGCGCATTTTCCCTTCTCTGGCAGCAGCTGTCTGTTTGCAAAGCACAGATTCATAAAAAAACATGGCAGACCAAATAAAGTCTCAAACTTTATTACTTGCAAAAACATTGCCTGCCCCCCCGCCCCTCCCCAACCCCCCCACCCCCCCCCCCCAGCCCTGTCCACTCTGGCTGGCTCGATGGCAGACAGCCATAAAGTAAATATCGGTACAATTATGTTGGGTGGAAAAACGTTCTTGATGATACATCATTATACAGTAGCTCCAGCAAGTCAGGAAATTCCAACCTTTTTAAAATCTGGTCCTCACGTACGGGTAAAAAAAAACAAAAAGTACATTAAAGTAAAACCCAAACTACAGGAGACGCAAAGGGCTGGGACCCTCGTCCTCGTCTACGACCATCCTCATCTACGACAGACAAAAAAATAACATCTCTCCACTTTCTGAAAAAGGTTTGAACAACAGCCTACAGTTAATTAAAAATAAGTAGTAGGGCCCGGAGCTAACCAAGCACACCAAGCAGTGAGGAGGAGGAGACACTAGGGACCACTACGAGGTGTGACCACGACCAGGTGTGACCACTACGAGGTGTGACCACTACGAGGTGTGCCCCACCACCGCCGCCCCCCGCCCTCTCTCCCGTTCTGCTTCTCCAGACCGAGGTGCTCCCGACGGGTCGGCAGCATTGTGTCTGTGGGCTCAGAACTTGAGGCTGAAGCCCGGGCCCACGGCCGAGGCGCCCTGGTTGCTGGTGGTCAGGTGGAAGCCCGTGTCCTTCAGGTCGTCGTCCCCCTGGTGGAGCAGACACAGAGCGGTCAGTCACATCACAGCGGAGCTCTGCTCCCGTCACAACAACACCGTTCTGGTTCTTATTCTAGTACGAAGGCGGAGTCACGCCTCTGTGTGTGACTCAGGCTTAAGAGTTGGAACGGGATGGCGTCTGAGCGCTGGCCCTGGTGGGGACGTCCTGTGTGGCCCTCTGGTGAACGCATCAGGGGCCCCAACACCCACGGCCCTCATGGAAACACAGAGCAACAGCACCGGCCCACAGTCAGTGTGGGCTGTCTTCACCATCAGAGGTACGGTGGGATGTCTTCACCATCAGAGGGACGGTGGGATGTCTTCACCATCAGAGGGACGGTGGGATGTCTTCACCATCAGAGGGACGGTGGGATGTCTTCACCATCAGAGGGACGGTGGGATGTCTTCACCATCAGAGGGACGGTGGGATGTCTTCACCATCAGAGGGACGGTGGGATGTCTTCACCATCAGAGGGACGGTGGGATGCGTTTACCAGATGGGATGCATGTTTTATGATAGAGTGGTGGTGGTGGTGGTGATGATGTTGGTGGTGGTGGTGATGGTGTGACAGAGTGGTGGTGGTGGTGTGTGACAGAGTGGTGGTGGTAGTGGTGGAGGTGGTGACGTAGTGGTAGTGGTGGTGGTGTGTATCAGAGAGGTGGTGTTAGTGGTGGTGGTGGTGACGTAGTGGTAGTGGTGGAGGTGGTGGTCTTACCAGCTGACTGTAGCCCAGCCCTCCCTCGGGAGGCCGCGGGCTGCTGCCCCTCTTGACGCGCTGCTGCTCGCTCTTGGCCGGCCAGGTGGGGAACATGGACGGCTCGATGGGCAGAGGGGACTCCTGGAAGTACTCGTGCTTCAGGCCCTCGTCAGACAGGACCCTCTTACTGGGGCAGTAGGTCAGGAACCTGAGGAGGGGGGGGGAACAGACCGTCAGGAGGAGGAGGAGGAGGAGGAGGCAGTGGCTGGAGGTCTGGTTGGAGCGGCGGTGGAGCGGGCGGACTGGGCCGTGTACACAGAGGCAAGAGAGCCACGACCACGGGTGGACCGCCGAGCTGCTTCATGTGCTGCGGGAACCTAGCCCGGCTGTCCCCAGACCCAGCTCAGTGGTAGATTGAGCTCGGTGGTAGATTGAGCTCAGTGGTAGATTGAGCTCAGTGGTAGATTGAGCTCAGTGGTAGACTGAGCTCGGTGGTAGACTGAGCTCGGTGGTAGACTGAGCTCGGTGGTAGATTGAGCTCGGTGGTAGATTGAGCTCAGTGGTAGACTGAGCTCAGTGGTAGACTGAGCTCAGTGGTAGATTGAGCTCGGTGGTAGATTGAGCTCAGTGGTAGATTGAGCTCAGTGGTAGATTGAGCTCAGTGGTAGATTGAGCTCCATCCTAGATTGCACATCGGTCTGGGGAAGCTGCTGTCATTCTCTTCAGCACAAGAGGCGTGATCAACGGGCGGAGTTAAATTGACTCTGTACCCAATTGGCTGCTTGCCGTCGCTTCCCTGTCGTCATTGTGTTAAACCAGCCAATAGCGCAGCCAGGGGGGGAAAAGCCAGCTTTGGTGATTGGCTCCCGCAAAAAAACGTATTGAAACTAGAAAGAAACGACTCAAACCGCCGGCAGAATGGGCGGGGCTGCCCAGTCTAGCTGGAACCCCTTGTAACTGGTCCTCATTTCTATAGCGCTTTTATCCCGTTCACGCACACATTCACACAGCGACGGCGGAGTCGACCCCTCAGGGCGACAGCCAGCGGGTCAGGGAGCAGTCAGGGTGAGGGCGTCTCGCTCAGGGACACCTCCACACTCAGCAGCTAGGAGGAGGAGCTGGGGATCGAACCAGCGACCTTGTGGTTACCAGCCGACCCGCTCCACCTCCTTGTCCACATGGAGCTCAGATGGCTCCTTCACAGAAGCCCTCTGCAGCGAGGCGCAGGCCGGCCGCGGAGGAGGAGGAGACCAGAGTTTGTGTTTCCAGGAATGCGGCGTGGTGGATCTCAAACAGAGCTCTGCTAATGAGGTTGACGTTGGGAGGTATCTTAAGTTATCTTGGAAATGCCGTGAAAGTCAAGAAAAAGATATTAAACTGTCGTTCCTGTGAAGATGATCCATCATTAGCCCCCCCCCCCCCCCACACCGCGGGACCTCACAGCGGCTGCCAGTTCAGAGCTCTGAGGTCATACCCAAACAAGCGTCCACCGCACGGCCGTGTGATGTTCCAGAAGCCTGTGCAGTGTGTACCTTTCCAGACCGCATTCCTCCAGGGGCTGCAGGCCGGGAGGAGGCAGCCGACCGCCACCACCGCCGCGCCGCCACCGCCAGGGAGCTCTGGACCGGCCGCGCTCACCACCACACGCTGACCTCACGCTCACTGCATTCCTAGGGGACCCTCTCTCTGTCTCTGTGTGTGTGTGTGTGTGTGTGTGTGTGTGTGTGTGTGTGTGTGTGTGTGTGTGTGTGTGTGTGTGTGTGTGTGTGTGTGTGTGTGTGTGTGTGTGTGTGTGTGTGTGTGTGTGTGTGTGTGTGTGGGTAAGCAGTTTGTAATCCCTCTCCTTGAGACAGTCTCATAAATCCCAGCTTCGGTAAAACTGCATGAACAAGAGAGCGAGAGGGGAAGGCTTTGTACCGACGGGCTGACGCGCTCCACACCGGAGCGCAGAGACACAAACACGGCACGGGTCGAGTGTTTGGGTTGAGCTTCAGCTGTGTTTACCGGGGACGTAAACAGATATTGATCTACAGGCGCCCCAAACAGCGCGCAAAGGAATCGCCCCGTTTTTCCGCGACAACGCGGAAACATTGAAGTTGGAATCACAAAACCAAGGTCTGCTGGACGCCCAGCGCAAACAGTAGCATCGTGTGTGTCCGTGTGCAGGGCGACGTGGTGTGTGTGTGTGTGTGTGTGTGTGTGTGTGTGTGTGTGTGTGTGTGTGTGTGTGTGTGTGTGTGTGTGTGTGTGTGTGTGTGTGTGTGTGTGTGTGTGTGTGTGTGTGTGTGTGTGTGCGTGCTCTCTGGGTGGCGTTCAGCCGTACTTGTTCATGAGGTCGAAGCCCTGGTCCGACAGCAGCGCGCCGAAGCGCTTGCGCAGGTTGTTGTAGGGGTACTCGGTGAATGTCATCTTCTTCACCGCCGGGAGCTCGCCGTAGCCCGGCCAGATCTTCTCACTGGGCGAGCCCAGGTCCTAGAGACACACACACACACACACACCATGTTAACACAACCTAGCTACATCAATGAATCACGGTGCTGAATGTGCAGAGCAGGGACGTGCACAGGAGTTTTGAGGGGCAGGGGCCGAACCGAATTTTCGTTCGATCGCGGTCTATTGGAAGAACACTCAGAGGGCACTTTTTAATACGAGGCAAAAAGGGCAGGGGCTCAGCACCCCTAGGGCCCTATGTGTGCACGTGCCTGGTGCAGAGGGGGGGCGCTTCATGTCTACCACCGTCCACTCGGGTGGGGGGTGAAAATGATGGATTCACGGAGGAACCACGATTGGTACCGTCTTTGATTTTGAACAGCTTAGTCTCCCACACTGAGGATCCTCAGCCTGGTGGTCACACACGTGACCGGTCACAGTCCCTTTATTTCATCGTGAACAATACCTTGAAGATCTTGTTGATTTGGTCGATTTCCGACTTCCCCGGGAAGAGAGGCTTCTGGGTAAGGAGCTCGCCGAAGATGCAACCCACGGACCACATGTCCACCGCAGTGGAGTACTCCTGTTGGGGAGGGAGGGGGGGAGGGAGAGGAGGGAGAGGAGGGAGGGAGAGGGGGAGGGCGGTGAGGCAGTAGACCGGGCTGTATGGACCAGACCAGACCAGACTGTACAGACCAGACCAGGCTGTACAGACCAGACCAGACCAGCTGTACAGACCAGACCAGACCAGCTGTACAGACCAGACCAGACCAGCTGTACAGACCAGACCAGCTGTACAGACCAGACCAGACCAGCTGTACAGACCAGACCAGACCAGCTGTACAGACCAGACCAGACCAGCTGTACAGACCAGACCAGACCAGCTGTACAGACCAGACCAGACCAGCTGTACAGACCAGACCAGACCAGCTGTACAGACCAGACCAGCTGTACAGACCAGACCAGACCAGCTGTACAGACCAGACCAGACCAGCTGTACAGACCAGACCAGACCAGCTGTACAGACCAGACCAGACCAGCTGTACAGACCAGACCAGCTGTACAGACCAGACCAGACCAGCTGTACAGACCAGACCAGACCAGCTGTACAGACCAGACCAGACCAGCTGTACAGACCAGACCAGACCAGCTGTACAGACCAGACCAGACCAGCTGTACAGACCAGACCAGACCAGCTGTACAGACCAGACCAGCTGTACAGACCAGACCAGACCAGCTGTACAGACCAGACCAGACCAGCTGTACAGACCAGACCAGACCAGCTGTACAGACCAGACCAGACCAGCTGTACAGACCAGACCAGCTGTACAGACCAGACCAGGCTGTACGCTCCAACAACCCCTTTCCTTTCAGCTCTACTGTGACATGCAGTAGAAGCTGAGACAACATGTTTCTCTCTGATAACTCTCTCTCTCTCTCTCTCTCTCCTCTCTCTCTCTCTCTCTCCTCTCTCTCTCTCTCTCTCTCTCTCTCTCTCTCTCTCTCTCTCTCTCTCTCTCTCTCTCTCTCTCTCTCTCTCTCTCTCTCTCTCTCTCTCTCTCTCTCTCTCTCTCTCTCTCTCTCTCTCTCTCTCTCTCTCTCTCTCTCTCTGTCCTGATGGAGGAATCAGACCAACTAAACGCATAATAACGACATTTATGCACAAAAATATATGAACACAAAAATACATTTCAATAGAAATGAATATATAAATAAACCATATACAATTTTAAATATATTTAAAAAAAAGTACATAA
The DNA here is from genome assembly GCF_964030765.1 of Micromesistius poutassou. Classification (NCBI taxonomy): domain Eukaryota; kingdom Metazoa; phylum Chordata; class Actinopteri; order Gadiformes; family Gadidae; genus Micromesistius; species Micromesistius poutassou. Next base: position 688,749 of record NC_140280.1, on the reverse strand, counting down.
AAAAAAAATGTATTAATACAAATAAATATATGATCAAAATAAAATATTATAAAAGATGAAAACTCTATGAGCAGGACCCACCTTGGCCCCCAGCAGCAGCTCGGGGGAGCGGTACCACAGAGTCACCACCACGGGGGTGTAGGGCTTCAGAGGGGAGCCGTACTCCCGCGCCAGGCCAAAGTCCCCAATCTGGCAACCCAGGAAACACAGGAACACAAGCGTTACAAGAAGAGACTCACTGCTTATCAAGTCAAGAGATCTTTATTGTCCCCGGAGGGCAATTTGTAGTGCAGCCAGCAGCATAAGACAACAGTAAAAACCAAGTACAAACAGTGACACAACATACGCTAATAATAGAAATAGCAATAAAATACATACACAGGACAACAATTAACAATAGTTAATAAAATAGATAAAACAACCAATAAAGTGCAACCATGCCATCCTGGAAGAAACAGGATTTAAAGTGACCACAGTGCTGTCAATTGTTAAGAAGGCCAATGGCCACTGGAACCCAGGTATTTTAAATCTGTTGGTCCTGCATCTTGGCACATGAAATCTGCGTCTGGATGGGAGCAGTTTAAATTCAGGTGCCAAGGGATGGCTAGGGTCGGTCAGGACGAGTCTGGCTTTATTCAGGGCCCTAGTTTTGTACAGCAAGGAAATGTCTTTCAGTGGAGCACCAACAATTTTACTGCACACTCTGACTATGCCCTGAAGTCTGTTGCGGTTCTTCAGGTTAATTGACCCAAACCAGCAAATAAAAGCAAAAGTCAGGACAGATTCGATAAAACAAGAATAAAACATTTCCATGAATTTAGAGCTTATGAACATGAACATCAACATACAGTCTGTAACAGGGTTCTTTATTATGCAAAGTGTGGCGGCAGAAATGAAAGGAAGGTGATTGAATGATAAGAATAAATACGAGTAACGTTTGTTAACAATTGGCGGTACGTATTTTCTAACCTTTCCCTCTATCCACCTTATTCTGCGACTGTTCTATTTCCATGATTCATAGCGGCCCCTCCGGTTTTCCATTTCCGGTCGAGTTCCGTTTACATAGCGGCTAGCAGCACATTAGCACCGCTAGCGCATATCTGGAAGGCTACGGCGATAGTTTTAAAAGTTCTATATTACATCAGGTCAAAGCGGCAGTGAACAACGGTGACTCCACCGAACTCACCCTCTCACTAAAGTACCACCAGCTACGTATTCTCACTAAAGTACTACCAGCTACGTATTCTCACTAAAGTACCACCAGCTACGTATTCTCACTAAAGTACTACCAGCTACGTATTCTCACTAAAGTACAACCAGGTATGTATTCTCACTAAAGTACACCGGAGTACGTATTCTCACTAAAGTACTACCAGCTACGTATTCTCACTAAAGTACTACCAGCGACGGTATCCTCTCTTCTAACTGGCCTGGTCGCCATGGCGGCCCAGTGTTTTATCCTGGGATAAGGTGGAGCGTGAGGCTGTGGTGGTGTCGAACGCGGTGCCTGACGTGACGCAGGGCCTCACCTTCAGGATGCCCTTGTGGCTCAGCAGCAGGTTGGACGTCTTCAGGTCTCGGTGGAGGATCCAGTTGTCATGGAGATGCCTGACACCCCTCAGCAGCTGAATCATCAGGGTCTTCACCTCACCTGCAGAGAGAGAGAGAGATGAGAGAGAGAGAGAGAGAGAGAGAGAGACGGCGAGAGAGAGAGAGAGAAGGAGACAGACACAGAGAGAGAAGGAGACAGACACAGAGAGAGACACAGAGAGAGAGAGAGACTCAGAGAGAGAGAGACCAGAGAGAGAGAGAGAGAGAGAGGAGAGAGAGAGAGAGAGAGAGAGAGAGGAGAGAGAGAGAGAGAGAGAGAGAGGAGAGAGAGAGAGAGAGAGAGAGAGAGAGAGAGAGAGAGATGAGAGAGAGAGAGAGAGAGAGACACAGACACAGAGAGAGAAGGAGACAGACACAGAGAGAGAGAGGAGAGACACAGAGAGAGAGACACAGAGAGAGAGAGAGACACAGAGAGAGAGAGAGACACAGAGAGAGAGAGAGAGAGAGAGAGAGATCGAGTTGGTCGTTATAGTTTGATAGAGCTTTGACATCGCGACATCATGTTTCAATAACCGTCGTCAAATGAATCATCAACTGTTTGTCATGATGGGAAGACATTGTTGGTTTTGAAACTGCCACGCCGTCTCTCATTCGAGACGTGGTAGAACAATGTTTTTATCAGCCTAGTTTAAGGTATATATTCTACGATGACTTAGGAAATATATTTAGGATGCATAGCGCTAAATACACAAAGAAAATGAACACGTTAAAAGAGTTTGGCCTGCAATAGAGAGGCATTTCTGGTAGAAAGGGCATAACAGCTATTTAAATAAAAGGAATAACTATTAAGTACAAAGTCAAGTAAAAAGAAAAACAGACTCGCCAAAGAGGTTCGCTGTTATCTGCTTTTCTATGAATCTGGTCAAAAAAAAATATCTTCTTCCCGATGACAAAGCCTTGTATGTTTGGGGTTGAAACTCTCTACTGCCCCCTTGTGTCCACTTTCCAGGGATGCAGACTAGGGAGGCCCCAAAAGGTGGCAACTTCTTCCCATACATACACACACACACACACACTATATCTAGTCTCACCCTGGTAGGAAGGGCTGCTTCATGGTCTCCATCAGACTCTTCAGGTCGTGCTCCACGTAGTTCATCACAAATGTAGATCTTGTCCATGTTGCTTCCAACCACGATTTCCTGCGACAGTGACAGAAACAGCGTCAAACATTCTGTACTGAATCAAGATTCATGTTTTAAATCAGGAATCGAGACTCAGTTTGTGACCCCAAGAATCAAGACCATATAAGACATGTATTGTGAGACCCAGAAAGAGTCCACCCCCCTCAGATGAACCGTTGTGTTCTCAGAGAGGAGGAGGGGTTCAGTGTGTATCTCTGGGTACCCGGACGGTGACGATGTTGGGGTGCTGAGCCTTCAGGATGGTGTTGATCTCTCTCAGGGAGGTGATGGGGAAGCCCTCCTTCTCCTTCTCCCATCTTCAGCCGCTTCAAACGCCACGATTTCATCTGAAGACACACACACACACACACACACACACACACACACACACACACACACACACACACACACACACAGTGTATCCATGTAGTCAAAACCCACACATTTAAAAAGTAAAATGTAACAACCTTAACTTTTCCTTTATGTTCTAGCTGTTTCACTGCATATCTCTCACCACCATTGGAATAGTGCCGTGATACTAAACTAAAACGCCATGCAGGACTTGGGCTTACTGTGATGAGGATTTGCATGCTGTCCTTTATTTAAGCGGCATTAAGACGCTTATTAAACAAACGTGTGAGTGATTGAACCCCAGTTGTCGTCACTGGTTCAGTGAACCACTAACTGGTACTGTGTGTCCGTATGCGTGTTTCCCCACCTGTCTTTTTGTCTTTGGCTCTGTACACGACCCCGTAGGTGCCCTCCTCGATGCGGTTCAGACACTGGAACTCCTCCACGCTGCGACAGCCCTGCAACACAGCCAAGGGACGAGAGACTCACCAAGTGAGACTGGGAGCACACACACACACACACACACACACACACACACACACACACACACACACACACACACACAACACACACACACAGAAACCCGCTCAGCCTTTGACACTAGCAGCGTGTTTATAACAGCATACACAGCACATGGACACTTGAGGAACTTTAAAGCGCATGTATAATGGTAAATGTCATTTCAATGACGTTAATATTGTCATCAATGTCTACCTCATGTAGGCCTGGACGATATGGCAGAAAGACATATCACGATATAACTTGATCGATATCGATTACTATTGATCATTTTAATGACCTAAAAAGACTAGGAATTACCATGCTGGATGTAAACACTTCTGTGTAACACTTAATACGACCTTCCACTGTTCTTCATTGATAAATACTCCAATGTCGACACAACGATGAAAAACACTCAAATACTGTAAAGAAGTATGGAACCGTGTTTGTGTAACAAACCCAGCTGCTAGATTCAGTGGTCCAGTCTCTTATCGATATATATATAGAACATGTTTCATATTGATATTGATCACAAGTCTATCACGATACGATCATTTATTGATTTATTGCCCAGGCCTAACCTCATCTATAGATAATGTTGACATTTATTTTTGCATCTTCTTTTCTAATTCCCATATTGTGTGTCTATAGACACAGCGGGGGGGGGGGGGGGGGGAGAGAGGGGGTCAGCATTGGGGAGGGGGGTGGGGGGGGGTGGGGGAGCGTACCTGCAGCGCGGGCAGGTACTTGGGCAGCTCCTTCTTCTGCTCCACGGGCGAGATGGGCGGGGAGTCGGGGACGTAGTTCTCCTCGGGGGTGGGCGAGCGGGACTGGGCGTGGGACCCGGGCGTGGGGTCGTCCCCGTCGGGGGCCTCCCCGTCCTCCTCCTCCTCGTCCATGTCCTCGCCGCTCTCCTCCGTCGTGTCGTGGTCGAAGCGGGACTCGGGCACTGAGGAGAACACACAGGGGGGGGTTATAGGTTCTGCTCCCAGAGGACAGAGAACACAGGGGGGCACTGAGGAGAACACACAGGGGGGGGTTATAGGGGCGGGACTCAGGCACTGAGGAGAACACACAGGGGGGGGTTATAGGGGCGGGACTCGGGCACTGAGGAGAACACACAGGGGGGGGTTATAGGGGCGGGACTCGGGCACTGAGGAGAACACACAGGGGGGGGTTATAGGGGCGGGACTCAGGCACTGAGGAGAACACACAGGGGGGGGTTATAGGGGCGGGACTCGGGCACTGAGGAGAACACACAGGGGGGGTTATAGGGGCGGGACTCGGGCACTGAGGAGAACACACAGGGGGGGTTATAGGTTCTGCTCCCAGAGGACGGAGAACACACAGGGGGGGGTTATAGGTTCTGCTCCCAGAGGACGGCGCTCAGGGGGGGGTTATAGGTTCTGCTCCCAGAAGACGGCGCACAGCATTTAAAACTAGGGATGCACCGAAATTTCGGCCACCGAAAATTTCGGCCGAAAATGGCCCAAAAGCGCATTTTCGGCTTTCGGCCGAAACACTTTTATCACCGAAACAACACTGTCGAAACAGGAAATTGTGATGACGCAAACAAAACCCACGGCCAGCACACGCTTGTCTGGATAAGCGCCTCTGCGGCAATATAATATATAGTGAAACATTGTGAAACAAATGACGCCTGTAGCTAAATGTAGTAACCTAGAGAACCAGCTACAACCTTGTTTTCATCCAAACGAGCCGTCTTTAGCGACGGCTCGCTATGAGACCGCTTCTATGAGCTGTCAGCTATCATCCGAGTTTAGGGACCGTCTGCAAAGTGCAAAACGGAAAACGGTGGTGTTTTTTCAGTGCTAAATAAATATTTTTATACTTTTAATAATTGTAATTGATTTATTCTTTGAATTGCAATGCCTTGATTTTAGTGAGGTTAGTACACAGTCATAGCTATAAATGCAATGGTAGGCCTACTAATAATTGGCATAATCATTTATTTCGGTGTTTCGGTTTTCGGCCTTGGTTTCCTCATTTTCGGTTTCGGCCAAGAATTTTCATTTCGGTGCATCCCTATTTAAAACCATGACACTAGTTCTTGTACTTTATTAACTAATAATAACTAATTGAACTAATCACTTGTGTGATGTTCAACTATTGTATATTAATCCATTGTCTTCATTGTGATAATTGATTGAGTCTGCAGGTGCATTTACAGGAATGTTTAATTAATGTACACTGTCCCTGTTAAAATAAACCAATAAATAAAAATATTATTTTATTGTGTGACTGATCCAATGTGACGCACTTTGAGTCTGCCTCGCGTGTATGTAAAGTTCTATATAAATAAAGTCGCCTTGCCTACTTGTAATCTTATAATAATCTTGAAAAGGATTTTAATTCAAAGTCAAAGTCAAAGTGAATTATCCCGCTAGGGGAGATTAGGATGCAGCCAGGTATTAACGAACACGCCATCAACAAGACAGACTTAGAGGACAGTTCGTTAGATTCCTCAACTATCATAACAAACGATAACCTGAGATCATCATAACAGGACTGGAAGACAGCAGGTGACCCCCACCGTGGGTCACGTGACAGGACCATGTGGCCAATGAGAGGTGGGCGTGGTTGACCCACCTGCAGGAATGTGGGTCCCGTTCTCCCGCTCTTCCTCAAACTCCTCCTCGGACCGGTCGTCCTCGCTGACGTCTTCTGCGAGTAAAAACAAGTTTAATGAAACGGCGGAGCTCGCTAAACCGCTCCGCTCTGCAAAAAATAAACTTCAGAGGACGACTTAAGCTAGGGCAAGAAATTCATTTTTGAAGCATATTGTTAAAAATCTCTTAAAATCCCTAAATTTAAAATCCCTGACAAAAAAAAAGAAGAAAACAATCTGGAATCTGTTCATCAACTCCAGCTTACTGCGGCTGGTTTCTCTACTCTAGCTTTTATTGAAACTAAACTCCACAATGAAACATAACAGAACATCACATCACTCATCACATTATTCTCTATGCAAATACTGACTCGGATGGTGCTCTAACGACCAATTAAACGTTCTACTTAATTAGTTAATTTCATCACAGACATTCAATATCAACACATGAGCCGTTTCTCAACACCAAGTACGCGGACTACGTTCTCGCGGACTTGGAAGTACGTACTTGGCAAGTCCGGACTTTCAAGTACAGACTTCCGAGAACGCGAGTACGCACTCTGCAATTGGAACAGCAGCGGACTCGATGATGCATCCTGGGATATTTAACGGTCCTCGGTGGAACGGCCTCATCGAGAACGCATCGAGAACACTTCCGGGTTTTACGACAGTACTCGCGTACTTGGAATTGGAACAGTGCTTGGGGCTACCACTGATGACGTTTATTGAGAACGCAAGTACACGAGAACACACGAGAACGTGAATTGAGAAACGGCTGTGGTCTCTGCATTATCACACCAACAGTACTCCCATGAGAGCAGCCCAGTGGGGGGTCAGACCGACCTGCACTCGGCCCTTCAGACCGCCCTGAGGCTGAGGCCGACTCTGCCTCTCCGTTGTCCTCCTCCTCCTCCTCCTCCTCGTCGTCGTCTTCGTCACTCTGGCTGCTAGACCCCTCGTCTTCCTCTCCGTCGTCGTCCTCAGACCCGGACCCAGACCCTGGGACACACAGCGGGGGGTTCAACCTGATCAGAGACAGACTTTGGTTTCAGTCTACAAGCATGGCTCTGCATGGTTCAAAAATAGGTTGATGGAAAGAACGGCGAGGAGGAGGGAGGTTGAACCGGCAACCTTCCACAGAGCCTTGACCCTAGCTCCAACACAGGGAGACGACACTACCCTTAACCCTAGCACCAACACAGGGAGACAACACTACCCTTAACCCTCGCACCAACACAGGGAGACAACACTACCCTTAACCCTAGCACCAACACAGGGAGACAGCACTACCCTTAACCCTAGCACCAACACAGGGAGACAACACTACCCTTAACCCTAGCACCAACACAGGGAGACAACACTACCCTTAACCCTAGCACCAACACAGGGAGACAACACTACCCTTAACCCTCGCACCAACACAGGGAGACAACACTACCCTTAACCCTAGCACCAACACAGGGAGACAACACTACCCTTAACCCTAGCACCAACACAGGGAGACAACACTACCCTTAACCCTAGCACCAACACAGGGAGACAACACTATGGTGGGACTGCTATAGCTATGACTTCTATGTAGCACTACTTCAGTCTACTCCCCGTGGTGCCCCTGGTACACAATAGGAGCAGACGCCATCCCTAGCGGTACGAGCGACACCCGTGTTTGTCCTACGATCACAGAGGGATGGGTTCCTCTCTACCGGCAGAGGACTCCGCTGTGCTGGTCTTCCGCTCGCTGCCGCTGATGTCCTGCAGGTCGGCCAGCGGGTCTTTGTCCTCCGGCTTCTCCTCCTTGGACCCTGAGGAGGAGGAGGAGGAGGAGGAGGCAGCGTTAGTAATACAACAGCTCTCTAAACCTGGGTCCACTGTGGGCGTTGGGGGGGCGTGGTGTGGGGGGTGGGGGGGTTGAACCAGGGCCGGCTGTGAGACTGACCACCAGGCTTGCGGGCGTCGCTGTGCTCGGGCCGGTCCCGCGGGGCCCGGCTGGGGCTGCGGCTGCGGTGGCTCTGCTTGGCTTTGTCCTCGTAGTCCTCAGGGAGGGCCCGGTGCTGGGACGGCCCTGTGGAGGGACGGGGGGGGCAGAGTTACTCACTGTGTTACACAAGTGTTACACAAGTGTATAACGGGTGGAGCGGTGCCTTAACGCTGCCTGTTAGTACATGAGCCCGTACTGGAGGACACTCGTGGTGCCATGAGCACAAACGGACGGTTCAGGACCGACTGAATCACGGTGTGGCAGAGAAAACTGATTTTTACATGTTTTGGAGTAACAGCCGTGGAATTATTCTAAATCGAGTTATATTTTACATTAGCGGGACTTTAATATATTATATCATGTACAGTGTATGCGTGTAACCATACAAACATTTTCGGTACGGGTCTAACGGTTCGATGCGTGTTTCATTTCGGTACAAACCGAAAAAAATAAAATAAAAATTGTTATTGTTTTTATTGATTATCACACACTCTGAGTGTCTCGTCTTGTCCTGATGTTTTGTGTTGAGGACCACAATGGAAATAAGTCCTGGACTTGATTGTGTTTTTATCCTCAATTGTATTTGATGATTTTTCATGTGTGTAAGGCATTTGTTTGATACAATTTAATAAATCAAATCAAAATCCAATTGTTTAATAAAAATAAAATCTGCTGCACCGAAAAACATACCGAACCGTGACTTAAAAACCGAGGTACGTACCGAATCGTGACTTTAGTGTATCGTTACACCCCTAGTGCACTGTAGGCCTGCACGATAAATCGTTATCAAATCGCGTTATCGTTATTTTTATGAGCCGACTGACACACGGTAGACAGTGTTGTGTGTAACGCGTTAGGTACTACTACTTGTTCATGTACTTGTTCAAAGTCAAGTTACACATAACTACTGAAAATATGGTAGGCCTATATATGGGAAAATACTAACGAAACGTAGTTCCTTTTTCAATTCCGTGCAACGTTACTTTTCCCAGGGACAGCTTTGACAGCGATACTGCCTTCTCAGGCAGTCTGCTACTGCGCAAGCACACAGCCGCGCAGCAAGCGCGCCTGCATCCCTTCACAAGCTCTCATTCCACACAGTACGAGACAGACGCTGGTAGCGTGAAGCTGTCTCTGCATCTCAGGCATCTTCCAAAGCTTACGACAAAAAAAAGCCAGCGGTGGAACGAGATAACAAACGCCGTCACTGTTTACCAGTGTATGGACTAGGGCTTTGACTCCGAACTTTGTTATTCGAATATTAAAAATATATATAATATTCGAACGAATATTAGGCAGGACTTAATATTCGAACCTTTTATGGGCATTATTTCTTGTAAACGGGACGTAGACCGACTCATTTCACGGATTCCTGTGAGACCAGGTTGCCTTAATTACATCTGTCGCATATTTAAGGTGAAAACTAAATGTCAAGGGAAAGAGGCGGTGGTTGCAAAAAGTATTTAGATCGCTTATTAAGTTCACTCGTTGCTTATAATGGTTTATTCGTTTCCCAGTATCATTTCCTTAATTTAGAAGACAGTTTTGTTCATTTTTGAATTGTGAAATAAATAAAATGCAGCGCAACGCAGATGTCACAACGCAGACATCCATTACTGACACCTTGCACAATGCGACCCCCATACCCACGCAACTCCAGTAGGAGTAAGGAAATAACAGACGCAATTGCTTACCATCTAGCAAAAGATATGGTTCCAATAAACACCGTAGAACGTGACGGATTTCGAAAAATGATCCATACATTGGACAAACGCTACTCAATACCCTCCCGCAACAATTTTTCATCCGTTGCATTGCCAGCTCCTATAAGAAAGTGCGGGCTGTAGTCGAGGCAGAAGTGCAGGAAGCGGATTATTTTGCAGCAACGACTGATTTATGGTCCAGCCGAACCATGGAACCGTACATGAGCCTAACTGTCCACTTCATTGCGACTGATTTCGCCATGAATAAACATTACATTTCGTGAGAAAAAAATGGTGGCAGAGAATCGCGATATCAATTCTAAACAAAAACATCGGGATTCATATTTTTCCCCGCATCGTGTAGGCCTAGTACACTGCCACTAAAATGGACTATAATACAAGGTAGAAAAATAAGAAGCTTTTTCTAGTGGTTTAACCTCAAACATCGCCACAATAAGTCCTATAATCCCAGTGGGGGTGGCATAAAATGATACGGGATTTACATTAAGAAATAGTTACTTTTTTTAGATAGAAAAGTGTATTGCATTGATTTCTTTTGTTTATTTTTTTATATTTGAACCCCAGAACTGTTCTGCTTTCTGGACGTTTGACCTTTTGGCAGTGGTGATATCACCGTTATGGTGGACGCCGTAGTGTGATAGTATCGTATCGTCAGTTACTCTGTCCGCCCCGCTTATTAATTCCCAGTGATTCACTTTCACAATAACCAAATAACTCGTCGGGGTAATTCGTCAACAGTGATCAGCTCCTCTAATGCCGCTTTTCCACCGCCAGTACCAGCTCGACTGGACATGCCTTTTTTGCGTTTCCATTGGCAAAAAAAGTACCTGGTACCTAGTACCGGGTACTTTTTTTTTAGTACTACCTCCGTCGAGGTTCCAAGCGAGTGGAGTAGGTACTTTTGTGTGACGTAAACAGGCTGCTGGTAACTGATTGGCCAGCGGCTGTAAATGGGAATAATCACTCAAAGTTAAGTTGTGTCCGGCGTGGTTGGAGTCCACAAACCCGCTCCCGAGGGGGACACTGATCAGTGTTTCGCCGTGTGTGTCGCTCCTTTCCCGGGGCTAGAGTTAGGCTGCGCGTGGTTGTGTGTGTCCGGCGTGGCTGGAGTCCACGGACCGGCGGATCAGCGTTTCGCTGTTTCGTTTTAGTGTCGTTCCTTTCCCAGGGCTCGAGTTTCGCCTCCATCAACGTTACCGTATGACAACAATAGACGCGCAGTCATTGCGCTTTTTATTTTATTTTATTTCCCATCGTAACCTTTCCCGGGAATCAGGAAATAGTTCTTGATCAGATTCAGATTTCCCGGGAATCGCGTCTCCCGTGATTAAAACCTAATGACGACCCGCCCATGGTGGAGAGGTTCTTCTCTACGACCCGCCCACATTGAAGAGGTACTTTTTTAGATGGAAACGCGACCAAACCGAGTCGAGGCGAGCTGATACTGTCGGTGGAAAAGCGGCATAAAGCCGTACTCTACGCCCCCCTACAGCAGAGGACGCTGGTCTCTGACGGGTGCGGCGGCGGGGGGGGGGGGCGGGCGCGGCGGCGGCAGGGGGAGGGGGCGGCGGCGGGCGAGAGACTGACCTTCGCGGCGCGCGTCGCGGTCCTTGCGGCGCTCCTCCGCCCGCCTCTCTCTCTCTTTTAAGTCGCGCTGCTCCTTCTGTTGCTGCTCGCGGATCTTACGGTCGCGCTGGCGCTGGCGCTCCAGTTGCTCCAGGCGGTCCCTGTGGTCCAGAGGAGATACAGTCATCCAGTCAGGCGTTCGGCAGACACTGTCCCAACCCCCGTCAGCTCTACACACAGAGCCAGAAAAACAGCATGTTGGAAGGAGATACTGAGCACAGTGTTACATCACACAGCAGCGGGTTAACACACGTCAACTAATCAATTCATCTATGTCAAATACAGTCATGCAGCATTTTATCATTTCATAATCTTAAACATTTTAATTTATTTGCCCACTTAGGCTCATCAAATGATTGATTGGTGTAAGTGAGTGACAGGCATGGAGCGGGTTGACCGAGGGAACGGGACGCCTGCTCACCTCTCCCTGCGTGAGTGAGCCCTGGCCTGCTCCCGGCGCTTCTGCCGCTCCCAGTCGCGTCGGGCCTTGTCTTCCTCCCACAGACGCTTCCTGCGCTCGCTCTCTCGGTCTTTGTCCTTGTCTTTGGGCCGGGGGTGCTTTCCGTCTGGAGGAGGGGGGGGGGAAGAGGAGACCAACGTGAGCAGGAGAACCCACCGGAACGCGCGCCTCTGTGAGACTGCACTGTACTCTGTCTGTGCGTTCCATGTGGACGCATTGGTAACAGACTAGCACAAATAGTCAATGAAAGCTTGCGACGCAACGGAAAGCGTTTATCCATTGAGCCATGGGGGTAAAGGTCGTGAAGGTCTGTTTGCAAGCTCCCACAAAAAAATTATTGTTAATAAGACTGAAAAAAATATCTGACATTTCTTTGCAGAAGCATTGTTCAACCTTTAAGCACTCAAATAGGAATGAGTCTGTTTCACCTCCTTCATCCGAGTGGCTGCGGTGTCGTCTCTTGTCTTTCCTCTTGTCCTCCTTTCTGTGGTGCGACTTGTCCTTCCTGGCCATCTGCTGTGGGGGCTTGATGGCGAGTGAGTCATCTTCCTCTCCCCTGAAATCAACCAGGCACACACACATTGGCGTCAGTGGTCATATGAACAGCTATAATGACGTCAACTATGAGGGTGGAACGGCGGAGTCAGTCTCCAGGTTGTGCATTTGTATTGGTTTCAGCTCTGACTGCTGCTCACAACACGTCACACATCACAGGAACAGGGCTTCAGCTGGTCCAGACATGAGGACAACTCTCGGGTGCCTGAGACACACCCGCTGGACTCAGATCGGGTCTTTCAACCGTGCACACACATTGACCGCTTGGTTATAAATCACGCTGACCGCTCCTACATCGACGCACCTGTCCTCTGTAGAGCCTTCCCGTGTGTACGGCGAGTTCTGAATTGTTATTTCCATTCTTTGATCACGTAGTTCCCCTTCCTCCGGAGTGTCCCGTTTGGCTTCCCTATCATCCACCTGCGGAACAGGACATGGAGCAAACTGCACAGAGGGACAGGGAGACACGGGGTCAAGAGTTAGAACCATCACGCAATAAGGTTCTAGTGTTATAGCCTTACTACATGAACCACAAGTTAATTTACAAGCAGCTTCATTGACATGTTTTAACTATAAAAAAACATTAAGAATTAAAGTCTACAGATGATAAAGGCGTTGAGACACGGTGGTGGCGGTTCTGGCACTCTGGTTTACATTTTTCTGGCGCCTGGGCTCCGTCTTCTCCTCCAGCTCTCGTCTGCGTTTTTTCTCCTGTAGAATTTCCTCAAGTGTCTTCACTTTCCAGGTGTCCTTTGTGTCCCCCATCAGCAACCACAGACCACCACCTGGAACACACAGACACAGTGACTCCACC
>NC_140280.1:662879-670379 GCF_964030765.1 Micromesistius poutassou | reverse complement strand
TGTCGGGGGCGGCGTGGCTGAGAACGTCACGTTGCTGGGGTCTGTGTGCTCTGCGGCAAGGGCGTCCGGGCAGAGCGCGAACGGTGACCCGCTCTTCATTACCCGGGTCTGTTATTCCAGCAGGATGCTCCCACTGTCACAGACAGACACGTCAAACCAGGGATTCAGAACAAAACAAAAACAAAGCCATGGTTTACTGTAACCATAGCCACTGTAGGCGTTTTAATGTGAGAACTCTGCTTGTATAGGCTACCAATGAACAAACTTAGTTCTTCCCTAAGTTAAATATTTATGAATTGCAGTGGGGATAATAACGATAAATCTCCCAAATTAGCAATCTCTTAATTGCAAAGTATGCAATAAGTCGTTTCAACCCCTGATGGAACCCACTCTAATGTATAATTTAGAGACAAATAAGAAAACTACAGAAAACGAATACAAGAACGCTTACACTCTGAACTATACTTCCTACTAATGCTCCACAGATAGCTTCATAATGCCTCGTTTGCTGTAGTTTGACTCATTTTGAAAGGGAGCGTCCTCCTAGACTAACAGGATTGGGTTGGAATGAGAAGGAGTCACCAATATACCGCTGGGGATGAGACACCCAGCATGCATCTGGGTTTCTGTCTCTTAGAAAGCACCTGGCGAAAAATCAGATCACGATGAACACTTTACCATATCGCTTTTCTACCCGTCGGCTCGGGCCGCATTGTGCTTGTCAAGCCATGCCCCGTCCATAAATCCATTAGTCGCTGGGGCGCCCGGCCAATGGGGTTCTCCGCTGTTACCGAGAGCGAAGGGAAACATTGGCATGGTGCTGGGTTTAATCTGCTAAGTATTCACTCCCTGCTGGTGTCAAGGTGCCAGTCTGTCAGAAGGAATGGCTTCTCCTGCTCCCTAGCAGACCCAACCCTCCGGGGACCTGCGGCGGAGGCTACTCTCCTCCGTCTCTCCCCGGGCGTGGTTACTAACGGCAGGGTGTTCAGCGAGCAACGGGCGGCTCTGCGGTCCTGTCGTTCCGTTCTAATTGAGAAACTAGAGGATAGGTGATACATTAAGCAGTAGGCCTACACTTATCAACGACAAGAGCTAGGTGTTGTTGATGCTACCGTGTGGATCATTGTGAGTTCTCTCTGAGAATGATGCTCTGGTAACAAAAGTATGTTAACCAGCATTGATAATATGAACATTAATTAAATCCGACCTGAGCCTGTCGTCGTAAATGGACTGCCGGACATATCTACAGAGAAACCATGACCATGGAATATTTATTCCTGGATACAATTGTAATCACGTTTACATCCCGAAATGTATATATCGTTAAAAATGAATTAAAATGATTAAAATGTACATTTAAAAAGAAATGTAGCCTACCGACTGATCCATAACTACTGATCCATGCGCATCATGGTTTATACTCTTCGAGGTATTAATAGGCCTGCTGACCGTAAAGGTCTAGAGAGTGATCGAACTGCATCCAGGTGTTAGGCCATCCAGGTGTTGTGGCCATCCAGGTGTTGTGGCCATGCAGGTGTGCGATTTCATGGGCTGCTCCGACAACACGTGATGCGCATCTCCAGCGCAGCCGATTCATCATTTCGACACTACTGCGCGTGCACGTAATAACCCCTCCTTTCCTCCATCGCGTAAAACAGGGCACGAGGCAGCGTGTGCACGCGCACGTACCACCAGGACTGCTGCTTCGTTTGATTCTCCTCTCTCCTCCAGAGGGGGAGGCTCGCGTCCGCCCGTTGCGTACCGAGCCGTCTATACCACGCGACTCCCCCCTCCTCGCTCTCGCTCTCTCTCTCTCTCTCTCTCTCCCTCTTTCTCTCTCGTGCTGTTGTTGTGGCCGCGCAGCGCGCTCCCGCCACGACGTCAGGAAGGAGCTATACTCCATCACGGTAACTAGGTGATGAAGAAGAAGAAGATGATGGTGATGATGATGAGGGAGCATCGTTGACTTTGCTCTCTCGGATCTTTTTTTTTTTAATATATATATACGGTACTTGGAACCAATAAGAGTTGTTGGCCCCCCTGAGATCTTCGCTTTTGAACCAATCCACCCCGCCGGGTCTCCCATCCGTCTCCTCCTGTGAGTCGAGACCGAGATGGGGAACGAGGCGAGCATGGAGGGCGGTCAGCCCGGAGACCCAGCAGCATCCGCGGGGATGATGGGGTCCATGGTGGCCGGAGGACCGGGCACCGGCCAGCCGATCAACCCGCTGAACGGAGGAGGGAGCGGAGGCCCGGCCGGGAATAGGTAAAGAACGCCCGGTTATGTGTGCTGGATCATTTTCTCTGATGCTAAGAACGGCTGGGACGAGATCTCTCTCTCTCTCTCTCTCTCTCGATGTGTCATTCGGTGTTAACCAGATGTGTGTCTCGGTGGAAACACGGAGAGTGTTAGATAAGATGTGGTGCTGCTGAGAGGGAGAGATGAGAGTTGAACCTGCACCGTCCGTCCGGTGTAACGCTTCAGCGTTACCGCTGTCGAGTGTGTGGAGAGCGGGAGGGAGGGAGAGCTGTCCGCGGTGCTGAGAACTGGTGCCGAGGTCGGCAGGACCGCGTCTTCAGGAAATAAAGCTTGCCACACCGACATAGGAAATAGGAAATAGGCTTGGCATTGCACACAAGGAATCTCAGCCTCGATATGTCTGTCTCTGTGCGTTCTCCTGATTGTCATGGCTGTTGTGTGTGTGTGTGTGTGTGTGTGTGTGTGTGTGTGTGTGTGTGTGTGTGTGTGTGTGTGTGTGTGTGTGTGTGTGTGTGTGTGTGTGTTTTCACCCCCCCACCCCCCACACCCCCTTCAACGACACCATAGTATTTTACAATCGTCTTGATGTGAGGGGGTCGTACTGTCTTGCAGCGTGATCCGCGGACGTGTCTTTCCGCGAGAGACAGACTAGCTATACGCTTCCGATCGTGCCAACAACACACGCTGCGATGTAGAACGGGATCACGCAAATAAAATGGTAGACACCTCTCGTAGTATATTTTGATTTAGTGATCTCGGGTCGGGCGAGGTGCGTGTTTCCGCATGGAGGTTCTGTGAGTGGGGCGGGAGGACAGTGCGTGTGCGCGTGTTGGCTTCGTCTGTGTGTGTGCATAGTAAGGAGAGACGAGCCCTGGTGTAGGCGTGCGTTTTGCCAATGTGTGCGCACCTGCTTTGGTAAGATGTGCCACGGAACCCGCGCTGGACGCGAGGCGAAATGACCACAATGTTACTACGTGTGGTTCTTGGATGAGGCGTGGGGATGGACCCGTGCAACAATCGGAGCACCGCACAAAATACACAGCCTACGACATTGGACGAATCTGAAATCATGTGTTCTGGGGGGGGGGGGGGGGGGGGGGGGGGGCTGTAGTACAGTCACATGTTATGTTAGGCCAATGTGTCGCTCCTATTGCAACGGACTGCAGTGGCAACGTGTCAGAAAATCAAGAGGCATGATTTCATTTCATGGAGACATAGATTCCATAGAGAATCCATAGAGCCACAGTGACCGCTGATGCTGTGCGGGAGCAGTGTGCTGTGATGCTGAACATGGGTGTAGGACTGTACGCACTAGGACCCATGGAGGAGGGGGGTGGGGGGGGCGGTCCATGATGAATGAAGTGAGAAGCCTGAGCGCCAGACTCTCCGCGCTTACGTAACAGAGCTGGGCTATAGCGGACGCTTCCCATGCCTCTCATGTACATCAGGTCCATCACCGCCGGACCGGGAGTCAATATTGGCCCCGCTTATAACAAAAGCGTTCAATATTTGATACCCGCCCTATATATATATATATATAAGCTCTTTTTCTTGAGCGGGATGGTCGTGCTTACCGTGAGCAAGAGCACTGTCATTAAGTATTTATAGGCATGTGAACAGACTGTATCACGTGCAGAGGCGATGTGCTCGCGTCCCTTTCTCTCTCCCTCTCTCCCTCTCTCACACACACACATACATATATATACAGACACACGCACACGCACATGCACACGCACATGCACATATATACAGACACATGCACACGCACATGCACACACTCACACATACATACACACACACACACACACACACACACACACACACACATATACAGACACATGCAAACGCACATGCACACACACACACACACACACACACACACACACACACACACACACACACACACACACACACACATACACATATACAGACACATGCAAACGCACACACACACACACACACACACACACACACACACACACACACACACACACACACACACACACACACACACACACACACACACACACAGCCCATCTCCAGCAGCAGCTCTTCTTGTTCTTATAGCGACTGCCTTGGTCGGCTGCCTCTCACTCCTCCTGCTCCCCTCTCATTGGTTCTTCGTACCGTCTCTGGTCGCCTGCGTTCTGCTGCTCCCTCCTTCTGCCTGTCGGTCTTATTTTATTGCTGTCTCCTGTGAATCATGCAAGCACAGCGGGCCATTTGTATTTTTAATTTTGACAATTAGAGAGATTACAAGGAGGGCTCTTAAATGCGGATCTCCATGGAGACGTAATGTTACAAGATGTTATGTAGACGTAATGTTACAAGATGTTATGCAGACGTAATGTTACAAGATGTTATGTAGACGTAATGTTACAAGATGTTATGCAGACGTAATGTTACAAGATGTTATGTAGACGTAATGTTACAAGATGTTATGTAGACGTAATGTTACAAGACGTTATGTAGACGTAATGTTACAAGATGTGATGTAAACATACTGTTATAGTGGTTCTCTATGGTAACGTGCTGTTACAGGCTGTTATGTTACAGGCTGTTATGTGAAGATACTGTTACAGGCTGTTATGTTACAGGCTGTTATGTGAAGATACTGTTACAGGCTGTTATGTTACAGGCTGTTATGTGAAGGTTCTGTTACAGGCTGTTATGTAAAGGTGCTGTTACAGCCTGTTCTGTTACAGGCTGTTATGTTACAGACTGTTCTGTTACAGGCTGTTATGTAAAGGTGCTGTTACAGCCTGTTATGTTACAGGCTGTTATGTAAAGGTGCTGTTACAGCCTGTTATGTTACAGGCTGTTCTGTTACAGGCTGTTATGTAAAGGTGCTGTTACAGGCTGTTATGTTACAGCCTGTTATGTTACAGGCTGTTCTGTTACAGGCTGTTATGTAAAGGTGCTGTTACAGCCTGTTCTGTTACAGGCTGTTATGTAAAGGTGCTGTTACAGCCTGTTATGTTACAGGCTGTTCTGTTACAGGCTGTTATGTAAAGGTGCTGTTACAGGCTGTTATGTTACAGCCTGTTATGTTACAGGCTGTTCTGTTACAGGCTGTTATGTAAAGATGCTGTTACAGGCCGTTATGTTACAGGCTGTTATGTAAAGGTGCTGTTACAGGCTGTTATGTAAAGGTGCTGTTACAGGCCGTTATGTTACAGGCTGTTATGTAAAGGTGCTGTTACAGGCTGTTATGTAAAGGTGCTGTTACAGGCTGTTATGTGAAGGTTCTGTTACAGCCTGTTCTCCATGGAGACATGCTGCCAGTGCTGCTCTGACTGCTGCCCATTCACACACATCAGCATCATTACTCTTGGTCCGCCTCCCCCTCCGACTGCATCCGGCCAATCACGAGGCGGCTCCAGCCGTCCCTACCTTCTCCCCTCGCGGGAGCGGGGCTGTAGCGGGGGGGGGGGGGGGGGGAGCGGGGCTGTACGTCCACACGCAGCGGCCATGGGGGAGCGGGGGGGGGGGGGGGGGGGCGGTACGTCCACACGCAGCGGCCATGGGGGAGCGGGGGGGGGGGGGGGGGGGGGGGAGCGGGGCTGTACGTCCACACGCAGCGGCCATGGGGGGGGGGGGGGGGGCTGTACGTCCACACGCAGCGGCCATGGGGGGGGGGGGGGGGAGATGTACGTCCACACGCAGCGGCCATGGGGGGGGGGGGGGGGGCTGTACGTCCACACGCAGCGGCCATGGGGGGGGGGGGGGGGGGGGGGGGGGGGGATGTACGTCCACACGCAGCGGCCGTGGGGGGGGGGGGGGGGGGGGGATGTACGTCCACACGCAGCGGCCGTGGGGGGGGGGGGGGGAGCAGGGAGCATAAGCATGCAGCAGAGCCTCCGCTCCTCTCCTCTCGCTACCTGACGCGTTCCTATTTCATCTCTCAGACCCTCAAAGCCCTCGCAGCCGCCCGCTCTACTACCCACAATGCTCTGCTCACGCAGGAGGAGGGGGAGGGGGAGAGCTGACTCTGTGCACATCTGGGTTTATGGGGGGATATATATATATATACACACATATACATATATATATATATTTACTCTGTTACACATAGAGCATTCATTCATCCCCACTTGCACACATGCACATGCCTAAGGAAAACTCTCTGTGGTATATATACACACACACACACACACACACACACATATATATATATATATGCGCATCAGAGCCCCAGCTCTGTAGCCCTCCATATATATATATGTGTGTGTGTGTGTGTGTGTGTGTGTGTATATATACCACAGAGAGTTTTCATGTAGCATGTGCGTGTGTGCAAGTGGGGATGAATAAATGCTCTATGTGTGTAACGGAGTAAATAAATAAAAAAAATGAGTATGTAAATAATATTAAATCCTGTGTCATTGGGTCAAGACTTTTATTTTGGTATGTCTGACGGTAAAGACGGTATCTGCTGCAGGTAGGCAGAGCAAGGAACGTGTCCGCATGAAAAATCAGTTTAAAGTCATGTTATCATTGTTTTATACCAGTAATTTATCTCGAGACAGTTGTTACAAATATATGCCATCATATAACTTAGATTATTGGGATATTTTGGCATAGTATTGTTTCTTTTATTTGATTTGCTATTTTCGTTTGCGCGCACACATGGTTGTCGTGCCATTCGTAATATTGTATTTATTTCGTCTAGGCGGACCAGACCAATGCTCATACCCCTTTCTGTATTATTTGCTGACCCAATGTGCAGGACAGGTGACCAATAAGTTATTGTGGTTCTATGTGTCTTGTACGTTAGAATCGTCCTCGTGGTGTTGCGATCTCGACCTCGTGGTTATAACGTATTTTACGTGCAGTACCGTTAGTCGCCACACGAGTGGAGAGTTCACCTGTTTACCGGCGTTGTGCAGCGCGACTAACGTTTAAAATGGATGTATTTTTCTTATTTGTATGCTGTATGTCAGATTATCATAGGAATTGTATATCTTTTTTGTGTTTACTAGTTTGTATAACACACTATGGTGCAGAAAAGACGGTATCTGCTGCAGGCAATAAAACCCGTTGCATCCAATGCTGAGTCCAATACCGCACGAAAGAAACACAACGCAGGTTACATATGCACACACACAGTATACGAACGTGTGTTTGTATTTGTGCGTATACTGTTTACCGTGTACAGCATGTAGGTGTACATATTTTATTAGATCTTTACTTCTGCCATAGCACAAAATCCTGTTACTGATGTAGTCCCTGTCTTACACACG